>NC_056735.1:113331610-113396610 GCF_019279795.1 Protopterus annectens | reverse complement strand
ATTTTGCCTTAGAGATTGTTTTAAGGGGTGTATGTTAGTTAGGACATGATTTAACTGCTGCCTCTGTCCATCAGACACGTAGGTGCCAGACCGGGGGTGAATTTCCAATTTCCCATCCACTGGTCAAAGTTATGCTGGAATAGGGTTAGTGAAGGTTTCTGCTTTACATGTATTGGAAGCCTATTCCAGAAAACGGGGATTCTTTGAGATGCATGCCTGTCTCTCCAGCATGTCCTATTTAAATTGCTAGCAAAGTTTAAATCCTGAATGTAGTCATTCCAATGGTATTCATTTTACAGCTATACAAAAGCTCCATCAGGGCAGGATCCAAGGATGGTTTACAAACTGACTCTCAGCAATCTGTTGGAGACAGAGTAGAGGTACAAGGCTTTGAGGCGATCTGCACAGGTCATTGTGTTTACACCCCATATTAATTTTCTGAGGAGCCATTCCAGATCAGGTACATACCAAAGTAAGCATAATGCATTAAATATTGGGTCTGATGAGGTCTGAATACAGCAGGACAGTGACCTTGGACCTAAATGCCATGCCCTTACTTATGAGTTGAGTGACGTAAAGTGATTTCCTTACTAGCTTAGACACATGTTCATCGAAAGTCAGGTTACTATCTACACGAGTCCCTAAATCCCCTACTACTGTGTATACTTTAAGGGCTGTTTTATCAATGAGATGGTTTCCCAGGCTGGCTGACTTCCCATAGGGTACTGTTATGCATGTCTTGGCACTGAGTTTTAAGCTGTGACTTTGAAGAGAGTCATTTGTCTGAGTTAGACCTTCTTGAAAATGTTAGTATCTTGGGGAGGAGGTTGTTGTGACTGCTCACAGCACTAGATGCCAAAGAAGAGCAGAACAAGCAGAGAGCCCGGGGGAGGACTTCACTGATGACTGGCCTCTTTATAGAAGTGGTCTCTACAGTCCTAACCTCCTGGATCCTATCTGTGATCCAGTTCACTATCCAGCAGGTTCCGTAGAGGTTTATGCCTAATTCCACGAGTTTGTTTACAATGCCTGAGTGGCCTTTCAAATGCCTTAGCTATGTCAATGTAAGCAATAGGCATCATTTTTCCCTCATCCTTTCTCTTGGTGACCTACTTAAAGAAGTCCACCAGGTTCAGCAGGCATGACCTGCCTTGGAGGAAACCAAACTGGGTTGGGTCCAGTGTCTGAAGGTTTCATTTGTCATTGTTAATTATTTCCATGATAATTCTTTCCACAGCTTTGCATATGAGACAGATCATACTAATGAGTCTTTAGTTCCCAGGATCCATTGATGGCCTACTGTTGTGTAGAGAGGGATGACCGTTATGGTCCTCTAATTTGAATGGCAGAAAGAATGAGTGGAAGCTGTGGCTGAATAGTGACTCCAGTGGCTATGACAGATTATATTTCAGCCAATTTAAGAGGCATTCTGGGATACTATCGTCGCCCGTTAAAATTGTATTCTTAGCCTTAGAGAGCTCCTGTAATTGGCTACTTGACCAAGTGAGGCAGAATAACTTGAAGCTGAATCAAAACAAATGTCACCTATGTGTAACAAGCATTGCTCTAGCAGTTAATACAGAGGATTAAGGTAATGAGCCATTAAAAAGCTACTTTCTAAAGCTGACGGTTTAATTGCCATCTGCGTGCATCTAAACAAGTCCTTTAACTAGATAGTGCTATGGGGTGAATGGGAGATTGGCTTCTCATTCATTAATTGATTGATATGATTTGGTAACCGGAGTAAAGCACTGATTCAAATGGACCTATTTCAGTCTCAACTTGGACAAAAATAAATGACAGTAGGCAACAAGTTAACAAAACATGTTATGAGAAGATAGCAATGCATCAGTAACAGTGATAATAAAGTAGACAGTGCAGGGAACAATAGGAAAGGATGGTCAGAGGACGGAGGAAAGACGAAGAAGAAAAGAGAGAAGCAGTGAGGGATGGACACAAAGTGGAACAGATAGCAAAAGTAAGGTAACTATATGCAATACATACAACATGGAAGAAACGAGACATATGTAGGAAATGCTGTGAGGAAGACAAAGGTGCCTGACTGCTGAATGGGAGAGTGGGGATTAGGTGATGAGTCCAGAGGGAATGCATTTGCAAATTGACTTGGACTTCAGATGCTCCCGGATTCAGCAAGCTGTGGACGGAGTGCAGGAATAGTGTAAGAGCTGCTGCTCACAATATGGCCAACAAGTGATCCAGAAACGAGCTCCCAGGATGTGCACGAGTGCTCCTACACTATTACTGCATGGACACCACTGCTATATGCTAATTACCTCATTTGCTGATGAAAACCATGCAAATGAGATGAATTAGCGAGTCAAGAAGCAGGCAGGCATCTGTGCAGGAATAGTGTAACCTGCAGAAATGTATTTGGTTACTTCTTCTTCTTCTTCTTACAGCTTTTCCTTGTTAGGGGTTGGCACAGTGGATCATCTGTCCGCTCATGATTGGCAGTGGAGTTTTATGGTGTCCAGTTGCCAGCCCAACCTTCAACAGAAGGCACACACACACACGCACACACTCACACCTAGGGCCAATTTAGAGTGTCCAATCCACCTACTGCATTTCTTTGGGATGTGGGAGGAAACTGGAGCACCCAGAGGAAACCCACATGACCACAGGGAGGACATGCAGACTCCACACAGAAGGAACCCCAGCCGAGAATCGAACCGGAGAACCTCTTGCTGCAAGGCAGCTGCAAATTACAAAATGGAGGCATGACAGCTCAAAAGAAAGCATGTATTCAATGTAGTAGGCATGCCAAGGGCCAGACATATGGCCACTGGCATGAGAAATAGTTGCAAAGTTATAAATAAATAATTTTTATTCATTTTTTGGCCAATATCAGTCGTTTAAGGGAAGGGCAGCAGTGCCCAAATGGGATCAGCCTGAAAATAAGAAAAAAAGTTGGAAATAAGCTTTTAAACCCAAATCAGAATTTTACCATTATAGTTAATGGCATGCATAAGACAACAATACCAGGGAGTAGTGGTTGCTAAGGAGGAAGGCTCAGTGTGTGTGTGGTAACTATGAATTACCATTCTGTTTTATGCAAATGAGGGGAATGATATTGAATCACAGATTTCCTCTCAGTGTTAGCTTGCACCTAACCGTGTAAGTGCAGCAACACCATTGTATAAGTATAAGAGGTAGATGACCTCATAAGAGGGAGTGTCATGCATTCTGTAAGCTTATTGGAGCTCTGAGGCCCGTGTTTGCCCTTAGCTAAGCACAGCTAAGGAAGGGGTATGTCTGAGGCTGCCTAGCAGTGTTTACATTGCCCAAATAGGTGTGCGTGCAGTGCACTGGGTTTTAAACAAAAAAAAAACAGGAAATAGCAGCTCTGTTCACATCTGAGCACTGGGTATGCGCGCCGTGCCTCAGGGCTTAAACAAAAAGGCAATGGGAAGGGAAATCAGCAGAAGGAGGGCAATGAAGGAGAACTAGCAGAGCTGGCAGGTGAAATGTATCAGAACCAGCCAATTACACAGGCAACAGCCTAGCACAGCCCAGCACACTACTATAAACTATGCAAACACCTTCCAGCCTGGTTTTTCACACAAACTCTGCACCACCGGTGTACACAGTCAGGGAAATTATACCTGACAAAACTAACAAAATGATGGGGGCTGCTGTCTCTCTCATGCATCAGTATGTGCAAGAGGCTGAGGGTGGTGAGGATGTGAATGCTGATGACCAACCCACAGTGAGGAGAAGGAGAAGAGTGGACAGACCCAGGGTAACCTACCAGGGGCTACATGAGCTGGAGATAGTGGAGCGCTATAGGGTGGACAGGGACATTCTACAGCAAATTGTTCACCTGTGCTGGCCACACCTCACACAGAGAACCAACAGAAGGGAACCCATCCCAGTGGATACCAAGGTATGTATAGGTTTAAGAATACTAGCCACAGGTACCTTCCAAAGTGAAACTAGGGATATCATGGGGACCTCACAGGCATCAGCATCCAGGGTACTCCACCAGTTCCTGGATGCCATGTCAGCACATGCTGGTAAGCACATATATTTCCTCAACACCCATGAGGCATCAATCAGCAATATCCGTCTCTTCCACCAAATAGCAGAATACCCTGAGGTAGTGGGTGCTATAGACTGCACGCACATACACATCAAAGCATCACCTGGTGAGTGGGGTAGGGTCTACATAAACCGCAGGGGCTTCCCCTCCATCAACTGCCAGGTCATGTGCAATGCCCACTGCATTATCCTGAATGTGTGTGCTGGCAGCCCTGGAAGCTATCACGACTCCCACATCTGTACCAGTCATTTGCCAGTGGGGACATCCCATACAGCTACCTAGTGAGGGATCCTGGCTACGCACTGGAGCCATGGCTGATGAGACCCATCAGAAATGCACACACACCTGAACAAGAACTCCATAATGAGGCATACACACAAACCATAATTCATAATAGAGTGTGTTTGGGATGCTCAAGTCATGGTTCCGCTGCCTGGACTTATCTGGTGGAGTCTTGTAGTACTCTCCAGCTACATGTACACAAATGTTCATAGTATGTGCCATGCTACACAATATGATCCTGCGGAAGCAGCTGCAACAGGAACACCACAGGGCAAGACCACACAGCCCCCCACCATTGCCAAAGCCATCACAGGCACAGAGGGACTCAGAGGAGGAACAACCTGAGCCTACCCATGTAGGCAGAAGGAGGTCTGCCCAGTATGCCCAGGCCTTGGCAAAGAGGCAATGCATAGCACATACACTGACATGGTAGGGACCCAGGGAATGACACCTCTCTCTGACTCTCACATACAGTAAAAGGGATGCCAAACAAAACACTATCTGTGCTTTACCATGAATAGGGAGTGTACTATGTACATCTGACATAGTCAGCCCTCCAGCACCATCCTCAGTACTGGCACAGCCACAAGGTAAGTCACTCTTCCTATCAATTTCTGAATGGAGTAGTATGTTCTGATAGCTGCATCTATGGTATGGACGTGAGCATGCAAGGGAATCGGGTGGCTGAATGGGATGGCAGCAGATAGTGTACACCTATATGGGCAGCATGAAACCCATAACAAATATGTAGGCAGTACTAGACAAGGTGACAAATCTCACTGCAATACATGTGGTGGCCCAAATGTGTGTCCATAGGACACACACATGCATGTCAGTGAGGCAGACATACCCACCACCGGCCTCAGCCAGCTGGACAGGAGTAGATGACCATAAAGAAAGGCTGGGCTAAGGCCTCCGATTGATGGAAGTGGTTAACAGCCCCCCTCCAGACCTACACAGACAGACTATAACAGGTCTGACAGTTGTATGTTAGTTCTGAAGGGTAAGAAGTCTGAAACTGAAATGTAGGTCAATAAAACCTAATATCTGTACTCTACTGATTTGCCTCTAGTCTGCATGATAGGTCAGAATACAAAACAAAATGGAAGCCAGCAGAGTACCTGAAATACCAGTACAGTCATAGCAAATGTTTAAAGTCGTCAGGTGTGCCCCCCACCCCCCACAATCCTATGTAGAAATGCAGTAGCATGTAGGTGTGAGCTGTAATAGCAGTGGAGCACAGATTACACAAGCTGGCCCAATCTACAGGATAGATTGTTGCATGTGTACAATATGCAGGGGTCTGTGTGTTTGGTTGTTGTGTGTTCAATATTGTCTGGAAGTGGTCAGCATGTAGGCATGGCGGTTGTGTCTCGGTGGGCTATGGGCAGTACTGTGGATGACAGGGCCATGTTCCAACAACTGCAGTGCTAACCACAATGCTTCTCAGCAATACCCATGTCATCAGTCATCCATACTCTCTGTCCAGATGTCAATATCTGTCACCGTCTGAAAGATGGATGAAAGATGGACATGCCATGAATGTGGCCCCATAAATACACACAGTACACAGGTGGAATTACCCTACACAGAGTACATAAAATTTAACTGTCAACTGCACACACCTTGGAATTGTACATACAGGTTAGCAGCACATCAGTAGTCCGTGTAGTATGGAATACTGATGTAGTCTGGACAATCACTGGCAGACCAGAAAAGGCACAGTAAGGCCTGTGCCTCACCATAGTGCCAATGTATGGTATCTCATGGGGTCCCAACTAACAACATAACACAGTCAACAGAACACAAATGCAAGCCCATGTTGACAAATCCCAGTAGCATGCCCACCATGTCCTACTGCATGAACTGTGGACCAACCCCTAAATAATGCTGGGATGAAGAGACAACTATAAGGATACTTCTCAGATATCACTCGCATAATGTTAGGAAGAGTATAGAATGGCAGAGTGGGGGGTGTAGAAGCATGGACGTCATGGAGTGTGTGAAGTCTGAACTCTGATGTGTGCCCATACTACCCCTGCCTGCAAACCCATTAATGGGTGGCTAAAAACTTGCTTGTAAACCACAATGTGAAGGAGGACTGACCAGATATATGCCCCTGCCTCTGGGTAACCTGGGTAAATCCGTACAGCTGAGAGATATGGCCACAGCAGGATATGGCCATACTGTTACGTCAATATATGTACAAGAAGGGGATCCTCAGCCACCATAGTACCAAGGTGCTGGACCATTTACACAGGCCCATCAGCAAGTGTCTGCAGCTACCCCTCTAGAATGGCATGAGTGTGCAAGAATATGTAGGCTGCAGACTACAATACTGGACACAGCTTCATTCATCTTGTATTTCCCAGGAAATAACTGTGAGCAAATATGTATATCTGTCAGTAGTTGATGACATAATACATCACAGTGTAAAACAATACATATGTCTGAATATCTCTGCTAACAACAAACATGTAACACAAGCAGCACAGACAGCAATAGTTGCAGTATCCCACTATCTGTCGCCCATTGTGACTCCATATTGTCAACCTATCTACAGAGATCCTGCAGAAACAGGTTGCTAGCTGTAGGTGTAGAACACCAAACCCTGGACTGGCGTACAACCCTACCTGGAATTAATTCACACACTCAGTACAGAAGGTCATACTGGGCATGTTCCTACACTTAGAGAAATGAAGCCCATGTCTGACAACACAGTGGACTATACATATCTGTCAGCCGCAGATGCCTGTTTATACACACCACATTGTACACACACTGAATAGGAATACTCACACATATCCAAGGCCAACACACCATAATATGTCAAACATACATACACACACACACAGATATGGGGAAGAGACAGACAGTGACAGAGAGATATCCATTATGAGGCCTGTCCCACCCACCACACATCCAATTGGCCGATATCACATGATGTACTGATGTCAATCACTGTATACATTCCTTTTGGTAGCCCTCAGCCCTATAGTGTCTGTGTTGCTTGTGATAACTGTGTAACATGATAGTACAAATCAGTATTCATCTAGCATTTGTAAACCCAGTCCTGTCAAATGTAAAGTTGTGTGTGACTGAATGTGTGTGTGTGTGTGTGTGTGTGTGTGTGTGTGTGTGTGTGTGTGTGTGTGTGTGTGTGTGTGTGTGTGTGGAGATGAATGATATTTTGAGGCCATTCACACTCACTAGATCTCCCATTTCCCTACATTAGCATGCCTGCTGATGTCTGTCACCTTGAAATAACCCTTTGGCAAAGGGCCAACCGTATAAGCTCTGTGGCATTTGCAATAACTGTGTAATACTATAGTTAGCATACTAATTAGGTAGGAGTTCTAATCCTAGATGTGGCAACTGTGAAACTGTGTGTATTTGTGTGAGAGAGTGTGTGTGCCTTTGATGATACCTGATTTTATGGACATTCACACTTACTCCCCTTACCCCTGCTTTAGCACTGCTGCTGACATTAGTCAGCTTCAAATATACCTTTGGAGAGGTCAACATCACAAAAGCTCCATGGCACTTGCAATAACTGCGTGATGTGATAGTGTAGCATACTAGTTAGGTAGGAGATCTAATCCCAAGCATGGCAACTTTGAAATTGTGTGTTTGTGTTAGAGAGTGTGTGTGTCTTTGATGAAACCTGATTTTATGGACATTGACACTTACTACTCTTCCCTTACCCCTCCTTTAGCACTGCTACTGTTAGCCACCTTCAAAGATACCTTTGGACAGCTTTCCAACATATAAGCTCTGCGGCACTTGCAATAACTGCCTAATACTATAGTGTAGCATACTAGTTAGGTGGGAGTTCTAATCTCAAACATGGCAACTGTGAAACTTTGTGTGTTTGTGTGAGAGAGTGTGTGTCTTTGATGATACCTGATTTTATGGACATTCACACTTACTACTCTCCCCCTACCCCTCCTTTATCACTGCTGCTGATGTTACTCACCTTCAAAAATACTTTGGCACAGCTGTCCAACATGTAAGCTCCATGGTGCATGCCATAAATGTGGAGCAATGTAATAGCAGTAACTGCATAGGTATGGGTTTGAATCTTATCTGTGGAAAGTGTTTGTGTGTGTCCATATGTATGTCCATACCTCAAAGATTTTGGCCCCATTTACACCCAGTACACATCTCAGTGCCTGACTTTAGCAGTCCGGCAGACATCATCCACCTTAGAAGTACCTGTTGCCAACCCTAAGCTATGTAAGGTTAGTGGTGCATGTGGTAAATGTGTAACCATAATGGTCTGAAAAGATTGTTAAATAGAGGTTTGAACTTCTCCCCAGCAAATGTAAATGTGTGTATACGGTAAAATTATTTTTGGGATCTCTCACCCACTACATCACTCAATGCCAGTATTTACAAGGGCTGGTGATGTTCCTTACTTTAAAAGTACCTTGGGACAGCATCCACCCTGTAAGCTCCATGGCACTTGTGATAAATGTGGTACATTGTAGTAGCAATACATAGCTAGGTAGGGGTTTGAATCTCAGTACTGGCAAGTGTGTGTGTGTGTGTGTGTGTGTGTGTGTGTGTGTGTGTGTGTGTGTGTGTGTGTGTGTGTGTGTGTGTGTGTGTGTGTGTGTGTGTGTGTGTGTGTGTGTGTGTGTGAGTCATTAGTATCCTGTGTGGGCATTGCTGTGATTGTGTAATAACAGGATCCATTGTGGAGTGTGTTTTGCTAAATTATTATGTTGAGGACCTAGTATATATCACAATGTCCACATTACAAGGCCAACAGATGTCAAACACCAGAGAGGTTGGTGTAGACAATCCACAGCTCTACATGTGACAGTATGGATTGGTGAACAATATAGGCAACCCTTCTATTACTCAGAGAATACTCTCAACCCATGTATCATACACAAACACACTTGTCTAGGCAACAGCCACTATATTGGTAGTTCCCTGCATATTGCTTCCCAGATAGTAACCATGTTGTGATAGCAGTGGGCTACATGCGTGTTGACCACAACAGTGCCACTGACATCAGAAAGTACTTTGATGTGTTACATCTCCTGACTGTGTGTTATCCAGCAAGTAAAAGGACATGGCACCCTGTTCCAGCCCATCAGTTGCCAAATAAATGTGTACAGTGGCCCTTTTGCCGTGTTCCCCACTGGACGCCTGCAACAACTGTAGAGTCTGCAAATATACCCCACAAAGGGAATACCATGCCTTATATACATGCCCTGTATGGACAGATACCACTAACTCAACTGAATACCGGCTGTCAATGTAGGTGTAATCATGACCTCAGTTACATAGCCAGGTCTCACCAAATGAGGTCAGGAATGATACATCAGAAGATAACAATCTGTCCACACAATGCCCTAAAGATCTCAAGTACACTTCCACACATCAAAGAACATGCATATGGGACATGTGCACAACCCAGACACTGTCCGTGTTATGGAATATAGCTCACATACATGGGAAGCAGTGCACATCACTGGCCACCCACAATAGAAACCCAGATGAGTGTATGGTAAATACAATACTCACCCCTGGGGACCACTCCAGGGACTACACCCCTGAGCCACACTGGGGACTATTGTCATGTGGCCTGATGCCAAGGTATTCCCTTGGCCTAGCCTTGTAGAGCCTTCAGGCCCATTCATGTACCTCTTCCTTTCTTACTTTCTATCTGTTTCTCTCTCTCTCTCTCTCTCTCTCTCTCTCTCTCTCCCTCTCTCTCTGGTAGATGTGGAAAAATACATCTGTTTTGCATAGGCAGCAGCTTGAATTTTGTAGGCAATGCTCATGATCAGCTGATGGCCTGTGCACGAATTGGAGTTCCTCACATGCTAATTGCATGTGGAACAGCTGTGGTATCATTCCTATAGCCAATTGCATGGAAACACACTCCTATAACTAAGCACATCATGTGGGTGTTGGTCCTTTTCCTTCACTGTGAGCAAGACTTCATGTGGGTGTCTGACAGTTTCTGGTACCCTATCAGCGTATATGTTTGTAGGGCCAGACTGAGATATGTTCCATACCACAGTCAGGCATCAGACTACACTGTGAATTGGGTCAGTATATGTAGGGTTAGTGTGTGAGTTGCAAATATGAGGATGGTTTTGTTCACACAGTCCATATATTGTACTATTAATTAGGCTTACCATAATGTGACTGTGACTGTGTTGAGAGTGGTTGTGGATATAGACTTTCGCACTGGTGTCTGTTACTCTGTGTTGTTACATGTCTGTAGTGCCTGTTATATTTGCAATTACATGTGTATTCCCCCATTGGAAACTTGTGTTAGTGTTGTGGCAGTCTGCCTGTAATTTACACAGTGCTTGGTGACATGTCTAGTAGCTCAGTGTATTTACCTAGTGTGATGTTATGTCCAGATATTTGTCAGATGTAGTGTTGCCTGGCCACCATACGTGTTGTGTATTTCTGAAAAAGCAGTGGAATGCTGTGAAGATGTGTGTCACTAACTAGTGGGAAGTATGTGGACTTGGGACCTCTGCTCCTCCAGTTAATATGTGTTAGGACAGACAGGAGTGTGTGAATGCATCAACTGTGTGAGCTTATCTACTCCAGTATTTGTGATATATCCCCATTTTCATGGCTGTAAACATCCCCTTTGTCAGGCTTGGTCCACATGTCTTGCACTAAGGACTTCTGTGTTATACCTCTCAACTGACCAGAATGTTTCAGACTGTCCAAGTCAATTAGGGGCAGGGCAGGACAATGCATATTTGCCTGGAGGGTCTTTGAGTGACGATACTTTGTACAATGGCAACAATACCTTATCACAATGGCTTGAGGAGAGGCAAATTGAGTGGCACAAACCGGGTAACATCACTAATGAGTTCCAAGGTACTTTAAATGATATGATTGTTCAGTTTGAAAAATTAACACTAAGATATCACAAACTACAATTGGAGAATAATTATCTCCGTGAATGTTTAAGGGTGGAACGGGTACCAAAAGGGCTAAGAACATGGAAATATCCATCTGGCCTGGTAAGGAACTCTATGCTTCACCAAGAACTTTTGGTGCTTTTTAATAAACATGGCTGTGAACTGTTGAGTTGCTTTGTCTGAGATAATGATAGACAAATTAGTGAACTTGATAAAGAAATTAAGGTTTTGGATAACGAAATTCATACTGACCTGCTTTTTGAACAAAAGAAGTTATAATATTTTAATATTTTTCATAAAATTGACTCTATTATCAGCAATCTTAAGCATAAAAAGTTCAACAAACTGACTAGAGATAAGCATGAATATGAGGAGGGTAGGGCATATCCCCCTTAGGCCAACAGAGATTGGAAGCTTTCCAACAAAGCAGAGGACATGAAAAAAATGGTGACTGTGAGGACATTTACGATGGCCCTGACACTTTACGATACCCCCCTCTGAGGAGGTTCGAGAGACTGAAGAATCAGAGAGGGGAGATTATTACAATGGTCAACAGTACCCCTCCACCAAGGGGAGAGGGAGGCAGAAGGGCCAGTATCACAACAACAATGTCTGGAATCAACATTGAATGTACCATATGTTATTTTGACTAATGACCATGGTGATTTTAACATTTATAACTATAGTAATGTTGTTTTGCATAGGAATGTTGCCAATTTGTTTGACAAGGGGCTGACATATGTTCCAGGTAGGGGAGCAAGGATGGATGACACCTTAATCAATTTGAACTTTATACTAGAAAATTGAATTTACAATTTTATTTTCAGGACAAGAATGTCAGAAGTATTAATAATGATGCCTGTCAGAGAAAAAGTACTTTTAACCCTGTTCTACATCCAACTGTGTATCTCTTTGAGAAATTGTGTGAACATGATGTGAGAAATTTGTTAAATGCTAACAGACACCAAAATGGAACTAATCTTAGTATAGAAGAAATGACTTTACTCAGGGAAGTATGTAACAGGAATGACTTGAGAATCATCAAACCGGACATGGGAGGGGGCCTGGTAATCATGAATAGTGTTGATTACATCAGCAAGATGTGTTCACTGTTATATACGGACACTTATAGTGAAATAAGTTTAAACGAGAAAAATATTATATATAAAAACATAGATATTGCATTACAAGGGTTAGTTTTGAACAATCAGATTACATTAGATGAATACAAATTTCTAGTGACAAAAAACAGCAGAACACCTACTATTTTTGGTATACCCAAAATCCATACGTATTTAGGTGATCCTTTAAGACCAATTGTGGATGCACAGGCCTCTAAGACATACACTATTGCCAATTACATTGATTCTCATATTAAAATGTGTTAAAATGGAAGAAGTGGATACTGAAAGATTTCTGGGACCTTCTGATGAAAATATCTAAAGAAATGTACACTGATGATATAATATTTGTGACAACAGACATCAAAGACCTTTTTTCAGTCATTCCACATGATGTGGGGCTGGATTGGTTTTATAGGTATCTAAGCCAGTATTCCGAACTTGAGCATGATAATATTTTAACAGTTAGAACTCTGATGGAATTGGTGTTGGAGAGTAATGTCATTACTTTTGAAAAACAATTATTTAAGCAAGAGAAAGGGGTGGCAATGGGCGCTGCATGTGCCCCTATATTTGCCAATATTGTTTTAGCATATTGGGAAAATGAATTTATTTTGAACAGTCCTTACACTCTAAAATGGACTTTTTACGGGAGGTACCTGGATGACATCATTGTGTTCTGGAAGGGAGATGAGATTGAGTTGATGGAATTTTTTGATTATTTAAAGACAACTACTGGATTTTTAGAGTTTACATCTACCACAAATTTTGACCAAATTAGTTACTTGGATATTTTGATTATTAAGAATAGGGTTAACAAGCGTTTTCAGACAACTATATATAGAAAACCAACCTATTCCAACAGCCTGTTACATTTTGATAGCTGGCACCCTATACACCAGAAAAAATCCTTGGTGAAGGGGCAGTCTGTTAGTTTGGTGAGAATGATTAGTGATGAGGTAGAATTTGTGGTACAGATGGACTTCTTAAAAAATATGTTAGTGAAAAGAGGCTATCCGCTAGAATTTTTAAATAATATTTTTGAGGAAGTTATTAACAAAAGATCAGCAGGTACCTTTGTTCCTCTATTAGGTAAAGCAGATTACCAGGACATGGACAGGAGAAGCCAGCCAGGCCGGACTTCAATAATGCTTTAATCCTTACTTATAACCAGGGTTTTCAAGAATGTAAGGAAATTATTTATTGAAACTGGCATGTATTTGAAATAAACAAAGAACACCTTAATATTGTAGGCAATAGGCCAAAAATAGTTTATCGAAGGGACGCCAACTTTAAATCTATTATTGAGAGGTGTCTGAACAACAGCCATGTGAGAGGGAACGTGTCCAAATGTGGTTATTGTGGATAATGCAAATACATGCTGGAAGGAAATACAGTCTCTATTCCCAACTATGGTAAAATTAATTTGTATGGGAAATTTAATTGTAGTACCAAGGCAGTGGTGTACCTGGCTGTGTGCACCAAATGCCCAAGATTTTATATTGGTAAGACCATCAATGCTATTAGGACCAGGATGTACCAATACAATCGTGATATGTACATAATGAAATAAAAAGTGTTTTAGCAGTTCATGTTATGGAAAATCAAGGACACACATTTAAGTTTACCATATTAGAACAAGTTTGTACAGGTGAGAGAGGTGGTCCAGTAAAGGATTTTCTAGAACTAAAAGAAGTAAAGTGGCAGTTAAGAACTAATGCCAGTGCTAACCCTGGACTTAATAGTACCTTATCTATTAGTTCGGTACTTAAGTTGAGGTCTGAATTCTTTTTATAAAATGTATTTCCCATTGGTCTTTTTGTCTCTTTCTGTGTATTGTTGTACTGTTATGTAGTTGGTTCTGGGACATTTTTTGTACTGTTCTTTGTGTTTGTTGAACATATATGCACATATATATAGTTATACACACACACACATATATATATATATATTTTTTTTTTTAAAGATATATTTACATATTTTTACACTAATTTATTAATTACATTGTATATATATATATATATATATATATATATATATATATATATATATATATATATATACACATATATATATTGTTTTTAAAAGCAATAGGATGGATATAAATGTGTTTTTTATTATTGCATTATTGTATGGAGGTGGAAAAGTCACAGTTCCTGTGTGTTTTTATATAAAATTTATATTAAAGGTATGTAGCACTTTAAATAGTTAATTAGGGGGAGTATTTAAGCTGGGTAATATGCACTGTTTGTCATTTTCTGATGAAGTTTCTTATTGACGAAACGAAAGCGCTTAAAATAAACCGTTGGATTCGTTTTTGGCTTCTTTATCTTTTTATTAGTTTGCTTGGACCTGTGTTCTATGTATTTTGTGTATATATATATATATATATATATATATATATATATATATATATATATATATATATATATATATATATATATATATATATATATATATATATATATATATATATATATATATATATATATATATATATATATATATATATATACACACATATATATATATATATATATATATATATATATATATATATATGAATACATTTTCTCTACTGTTGAATGACTTTGCTGCATATGTTTGAGAAAACATCACACATGTCTACAGCTCAGGTGGCTTAGGGATAACTTGATGTGGCTATGGTATTCAGTGTCCTGGGTTTGAGACTTGCAAGGGCTGATTATTTTGTTGCTGGGCAGAACAAGGGCTGTTGGATACAGAGTGATTAAGGCACTTTTAAGCAGTTGTAAGCAGGTTTACTCGGGTTGCGTGGCAGTAAACAATGCTAACTTCTGCTAAAATATGCCTACAGACAGCCTGAAAAGTGTTTAATCTGTGTAGGCATTGCTTAGTACTGTGCAAGCAGGCTTCATCTCGCTTACTACTGCTTAAATGTGCTTACTCCCACTTACCCCTGCACTAATTTCTTTAAAAGAAAAGAAAAAAGGGGTGCTAGGACAGTGGTGAAAAAGGGGGCATGCAGAGAGAAAGCCAATAGGGAAAGTAGCTAGGGATGTGCAGGACAGGTGTGGGGAAGGTCCATAGCTGTCCATTTCTTCTACAGCAACAGCTGTGCATATATACTGAGTTTGGAGGTATATTTGGACACTCAAACCCCTGTTATATGGGTGAAGGCAAAAATAATGTGTTGTGAAGCCAGTTAGACCAGATTACATGTGTCCAGTGGACATGTGTGCAAAATGGACAGCTATGTATGGGGCAACATTTTTAGGGGGAACAGATTGCCCTTTTTTTTAAGGTGAGAGTGGGATGTTGGGAAGGATAGTAAGTATATTTGGGGAGGTAGGTTGGGTAGGAAGACAAACAAGACAGACAAGACAGCATACAGGTGCAGTATAAGACACATGTGAGGGGTAAATACCTTGGACGGGGAGGGGTGTTTGGAAATCAGAAGCCCATGAGCCCCCAAATGAAAACAGTGGGACTGAGGTCCCCACCCATGGGCAGTCACCACTGCACTTTTATGGCCCCAAAAGTGGCTGTTCTTTGGGCTGAGAAGGAGGGGTAGGCTGACCCTCTAATTGCACCATGCGGCTGTCAAGCTGGCATAGCAGATCTCCAAACTCCTGTCAGAGCTCGCTACTCACCAAACCCCGGACCTGGCTTCAGGTGACAGGATCCTGGCCACACCCACTCTGAGGGGGGCAGGACGAGCCCCATCTCCTAAGCTGGTACAACCCAAAGGTGGTGCAGGACCAGTGGACGAGGAGGTCCCGGGGTGGGTCCCAGACATGCTGCGGCCCAGTGCCATAGCCAAATGAGGTGGGAGAGGTGGGTAAGCTGGGACCAGCCTTCCCAAACATGCTATGGTGTTACAGTCTTTGAACATATGTCAGTTAGTAATAGTCAACACAATCCAGGATTAGTTATAACAGCATGCATAGATATTCCCATTAACCCAAAACAACAGATTTGGAACAGTTGCATAGCAAACAGAACACATGCCTATATGGAACAACAGTGGCCATTACAACGGCATGCAGGTTATATTGATACCAACAGGACACCAATGATAGTATTTCAATATGGAACATTAATAGAATATGGAACATTAATAGAAACACATTTCAATATTTGTTGAACAATATGACATATGTCCCAACAGTAGGTTTGGTGTAAAACATACCCACTGATTTGTGTGTTTAGATTATTTTTGCAGATATGGAGAGATGTCAATTAACAACTTGTATATCCTTGCAGTACTCACAACTTTAATGATCATTGCTCTAATGATTACTCTACAGGTATTATTACATTACCCTATGGCCTTGGTTTGGACAGTGGTATGTTTGTACACTTTAACTGTCATGTGGCTACATTCTACTTCTCTTACCTGGTAGACCTGTGGTGGGAATGTTTGTTAACACCACCTCTTTCTACACATATTCCCAGATTCCTAGTTATAATTCTGCACATACCTCTCCACCTCTTATTGCAAACAATCTGAACAAAGCTTGACAAACTGGGGGTACAAATAGGGATATATTTTAAATATTGCTCTTATAAATGTTTAGAAAGTTTCTAGAGTAACAGGATTTGTTTTAATATACATTTTCTGAAGGATCTGAAGTCTGAAAATCAAATGTATGTCATTATTTAGTGACTACAATCCTGAGATCATCCCATTGATTTGTCATGAAAATAAAGGAACAGGCCAAAGATATGAGGCAAATATCTGGACATTTTGCAGAAATCTGTACAGCTGAGAGGTATGATTATGCATACAGCTTACTATTACTTCAGGGATTCGAACCATGGCTGTGTGTGCTAAAAATACAACAATTTGTGTTTGATCAGAGTGAACTACTTAGAATGTGCTGTCTTTTTCTTCAGTATTTTCTGTCTAAGTCTCTCTTGGTTGTACAATCTGACCTTGTAATTACAACATTCTTATACAGACATTCCTAGACATATTTTTTATGTAGCACAGTGTGAGAAACAGTTGACTCAACAGTACTATTCACATACCAGATCTTGGTGAATGAAACATGTGAGGCCATACAGTACCAGCGTAAACACAACCAGTCCAAGATGTACAACTTTATTGCCAGGCAGTTACACTTTTATTGAAATATGACCTATATGGGACTATTACTGCCATATTGCCTGGTTTATTCAATACAAACCATACACTTTTTTATAGTGCCAGGTGACATTTTACTCCTTTATATTTATTTGGTATGAATACTACAAGCAGGATTGTTATTCACCAGCCTTGCGATGCAGCCTTTGCAACCTGCTGACATGGGATTCATGTTTCACAGTCCACTCAGCTGCAGCTGTAAGGGAAATAGAGAAACATTTGTGCATACCAATCCATCACGTACACAGGCTGGACTTTGGTAAGCAGTTATTGCGATGAATACTTACACACTGCTGGGACATCTCTCCTGTCTCTTGCTTCTTGGAACCACTGTTCCAAGACCTCCCTCCTCCTCTGTTTCAAGTCAGCATAGTGGTGCTGGACCTGCTCACCAGTCCGAAGGATACCAGTGGCACTGGTGAGATCATGGGCAAGACTTTCCCAGGCTTCCGCTTTATATTGGGAACCCTGGTACTGGTCTGTCAGCAGTCTCATGTCATGTTTTTTTACCAGGACTCCTACCATGACTTTAGACTCCTGTATGCCCCAGCGCTGTGCCCAGAAGTACATGCCCTCTCCAACACCTGCCATACTGCCTACAGTGGAGAGCTACAACCAGTTATGAGCTGTATTCCCGCCTGCGGGGTTTAAATATGGCCAATTTCCCGTCCTTTGCCATGATTGGACGGTATTGAAAATGCTGACCTAAGCTAACCTACGGGCAAACCTGCTTAGCTAAAGTTGGCAGTGCTTAAAGGGGCAGGTTCAGCATTCCTTACCAATGGGCAAATCCACTTAGCTGGGCTATCCATTGCTTAGTATTCATTTGTACACAATGCTTACACCCAGTCAACATAGCTGTGTAATGCTTAGCATTGCTTATGTTTTATTATATTGGTCTAGCATCTGTATGGGATTGATTCATCATTACATAATATTAGATTTATTTACCTTCCCTGACATGCCCCAATGTGCTGTGATTAATTTATTCTTGTGTGACTATACTGTATGGGGCACTTGTGTTTATATGGGGGTTTCACTACTTTATTACACTGACACCTCACATCTGGGCCTAATACACTACTCTGGTTGAGAAAAATCAGTTACTGCTTACATAAATATGCAAAAAATTAAAATTTTAATGTTTACATATACAAAATGGAAATGGTTTTGGTGAGTTCAAACCATGACTGACTACATGCACGGTGTAGACTCTAACCATTACACTATTGCACTTATGCTTATGTTGCATGTCTATTGCTTTTTAATTTATTGTGCTGTTTCAGCTGGGCTGAGTGTAGCTAAGCAATGGGCACACCCACGCAGCTACGCTTAAACTTTATTGCATGTATAAAAAAAAATTTATTTGTTGTGTTTTTTATCTGTATCCTTCAGAATATCCATGATAATGCTGAACCTGTTATTCCATCAACTTTCTGCTTTGTGGGACGATTGTCCCTTATAGTTTTGTCTACATTCCTTACTCTGACAGGTTGGGAGGTGTGCGCTATGTGCTTATGCTAAATCTGTTATTCTATCAGCTTTTGGCTTGGTAGGGACGATTGCCCCTTATGGCTTTGTCCAGATGTCTTACCCTGATGGGTTGGGGGTGTTACGAGCATTCTCACTCATTTTAAATTGCCGAACGGCAATTCTGGAGTGCAGGGGGGGTGTATTGTGAGAGCTCTGCTCTCAGACACACCACCTGTGCTCATACATGGAACCGTGTCCATTTTACAGCATGGCAGTGCGTCTTCATACATATGCATGGCGCACTGGTGTGCTGAACAGGAACGGTCCCTGCCATGCAGGAATAACTTATTCCTGCATGGCTGCTTGCTGAATCTGGGGTATGATCTTTAAGCTGAGCACAAAATTATGGGTATGAGATGAGGTCTTCATGATTAGTAAGAAGGATTTCCCAGAGACTGGGCATAGGATGCAGAACGCATAGTTAATGCAATGAAGTCAGGTTCTGGGAAGTAGGCCAGAGGGGTTAAGACTTCTTAAATTCTAACTGGAGGTGTCGATTGAAGAAGTTGAAGGAAAGGAAGGCCAGGAGTGTTCTTTAAGGAGATTGTTGAGTTGGGATCCAAGAAGCAGGTTGGCACATTGTTCGACATGTAGCCAATTGGCTTTATTAAGCATGATACAATGATGCTTATTCCCAGGGGAGAGGGTATTGAAATGGCAGACAAAGTTGTTTATAGTTTAGATGGAAGATTTTTTCTTGAACGCTGCTGCAATTAGTGGATTCCATATTTTAACTGGACTAGTAGAACGTGTTTTCCTGTGGCATTCCAGGTTAGTCTGGAGAGAAAGAGGGAAATTTTATAAGACCAAAATAGGAGAGAATTTCTTTTCCTTGGTATTTTACTAGGTGAAGTTGAAAGTTCAGTGTGGAATAAAGACACTTACTAAGGTATTTTAAGGAGATGACTTGATCAATGAAGTTGTCAAGATGGTTATAGATAAAAAGTGATTGAGAGCTTTTCCTGCCATTAAAGGGAGGTACCAAACAGCATTGTTTCTGTTTTGGAAGTGGTCAGAATTAATTTTTTGTTATTAATCCATTAGATAAGAGAACAGATGTTTGTTTATAGTTGTTGTATAGCCAGACAGGTCGGGTTTGAGTGAAATATGTCCATGTTATCAGCATAAACTACGAGATAAACTAAGAGGGAGAGAGAGAAGTGGGTGAGGTCATTTGGTAGTTTATACGTTTCAAAGTGGAATAAGAAGACTGACCAGAATGGAGCACTGAAGAGTCCTCTAAGGAAAGGGACGGAAGCAGACAAGACGGTCTGAAAGTGAGCAGAGAAGTACAAATTATAAAGATAGCTTTTAAACCAGGGAGCTGTATCTGCACTAATTCCAAAAGGGTTGTTTTTCCAAGTTTGCCAGCCATTGTCCTCAAGAATAAGCAGGCATTTGAGTTTGTACATGACCCAGTTGTTTTAGGGGTTTAAAAGCTATGTGATTTTAGAAAGGCGTAAGTCCTGGAGGTTAGTGAGGATTTGTGTGAGGAGAATGCAGTGGTTAGGGTCAATAGAAGAGAGAATAGGAGACCAGTCCAATGAGGATAGAGTTAGCTCTAGTTTGAGAATGTGGGATTTAGATTTGTTCTGGAACAATATGAAGGAGGGAGGGAAGGATTTTGTTTATGTGGTGAGAGATATTGAAGCTGGTTGGGCACTGATCACTGAAGGAAGGGGCAGTGAGAATTTTAGAAATAACGTTAGGATTATTAGTAATCATAAGATTAAGAAGTGGGTGATGAGAAGAGCCAGTATTTGGTCTGGTGGGTTTGGTGACCAGCTGTGTGACTTCAAAGTAATTAAGGATTTCCAAGATATTGTTCTAATTAGGGCCAAGAAGGTTGAGACTGAAGT
Organism: Protopterus annectens; assembly: GCF_019279795.1. Lineage (NCBI taxonomy): Eukaryota > Metazoa > Chordata > Ceratodontiformes > Protopteridae > Protopterus > Protopterus annectens. Next base: position 113,375,719 of record NC_056735.1, on the reverse strand, counting down.
CCTCTAGTAGGATGACGTTTTTGAGATTTTTTTTTTAATGAGGAGCTAATTTCAAGCAGAAAGGTTTTGAATATGGCAAAGGAGATGGGAGGAGATAAGTGACAGCAAGATGAATAGGAAAGGTGTTGGGAGCAGCACATGGAGAGGTGGCCACTTAGGAAGAATCTCTGGGGCAGTGTTATTTTGAGCTAAGATCTGGACATTTCAATTAGATTTAAAAGCAGTAGTGCTCCACCACCAGGTCCAGAACCATGTCTTCTACCCAGATAATAATTGTATCCAGGGAAGAAATGGTGGATAGAAGCATCACTGGATTTGAGACAAGATTCGGTTATAGGGTGTCTGCCTTTTTTAATTTCTCCAAGTCTTTTGGGTTTCTAATACCATGATGTGAATGGACCCCATTCATAAGTCAAAGTATAATTAAAGTTCATGAAATTAGTATTGTTTCAATCTTTGATGTTAGCCAGAAGTGCTCTTTGCAGCACCTGCAATGTGCCCAGTAATGACTCCATCTTCAGTTTGTATGGAGGTATATGCATTGGTAACATATCTAAATACGATTGCAAATTCTTTTTTATAAGACCCGTTGCTCCTATTTACTATTGGAACTGTCTGGGTATCTTTCTTCCACATTGCTCTTGTTTCTGCCTGCAGATCCTGATATTTTATGACTTTGTGTCACTTTGTACGCAAGACATTGATTCAGTTATAGCTATGAGGTGAGGGTGGTGGAGTGTAAAACAGCTGTTTAGTTGGTCTGTTTTGTACTGACACTATTGGTGTTAATTAAGATACAAGATGAACGTGATGGGTCAGGGTTCGGTCCGATGTGGCTGCATAGAAGCAGGAGGAGTATTACAGGGGTGAGAGCTCCTGGACAGCATGCCTGGAGCTATGTGTGACCCTTAGAACATGTTCCAACTAGTCATAGCATTTAAACTGATCCTGCAAAAGTCAAATCAGTTGTCTAAATGCAGTGACCTTCAGACAAAGATTTGGTAATAACATTCTGGAGAAAAGTGCAATACCCAGGGTCATTCCTAATCTGTCATAAGTATCCACACCAATGAAGAAATTTTAAAAACAGAGATGATATTGTATAGGGAACTAACACAGAAAAAAAAATAATGCAACATCAGCAGAATGTTTTGAAGGGGCGGGTATATCTTGTAAAGGATACCAGTACTATAGAACAGACACCCCATCAACATAAAACAAAGTTTATTCCTGTCCATATTAAAGCAAAACTTAGATCTATGGATGGCAAACAGAAAATTTACCCCAGGACTGCCCCCTGTACTACTAATGCACAGAGGCTCCTGAACTTAGCCTCTAAATGCTTAGGCCCATGCATGTGTCCACATTATTTGCCTTATGATCCCAGTTATTCTCATTAGTGCTAATATATAATTATCAGCCTTGGGATGCCAGTCTATAACCAAATGGGACGGGCTATTTTGAGCACAAAAAGGGAAACTGGTCAGGCTTTAAATGCCCTGTGAGGGCAGTTATCCTAGTATAGTCTATGAACCTATGAATCTATGAGACAGTCGTTGATGCAGACATAAGGATGTTATTACAGATAGATTGGTTGTGTCATAGCTTGTTGGATCCCATAATCACAAGTATTCCAGTGATCAAAAGCCCGCCACATCTAACGACTGTTGCTTTTTGTAAGGCAATTTTACCAATTTAATATATATATATATATATATATATATATATATATATATATATATATATATATATATATATATATGCTGAGTATGACAGTCAACGCATAACAATTCTAAAAATACATTGCTGTTCTGACTTACCTGATATATTTTATACTTTAGATCTCTTAGCAGTGATACTGCCATAGCTTTGAGCATCTGCTTAGCCACCTTGCCTGACGTCTGCTGTTTGATATTAGCTTGCAAGATCACAGGAGGCATCTCACAGCTGATTGATTTGTGTTTTTCATGCTTTTCACTGGTTTAGTTGTAATTTCTTAATCTGCCCATTGGATATAAAAAACAATACCTCAACCGTAACACCTGCAGATCCTACCCCATCAATAATTATTTCATAGATTCATAGATTGTTACTAAGTTAATGACCCAGGGGGGGGGGCTTTTTAAGCCCAGCCAAGTTTTCCTGAAAGAATAATGACGTTGTCTATCCAAATATGACATTGAGGACCAGACATTTATAAGCTACCTCTGTCCATAAGGGACACAGATGCCAAGTCCAGTGTAAATTTTCTATTCCCCATCCACTGGTCTAGGTTGCACTTAAACTGAGTAACAGATGAACTCAGCTTCACATGGATGGGAAACCTGTTTCATAGGAAGGGCAGTCTCCAAGACCGATATCTTGTCTCTGCATCAGAAAATCATTCACTTACCATAGTCACTGATGCCTTCATAGGAAAGTACTAGACTAGCCGTCCTTCTGGAACATTTTAAGCATAGTCAGTTCCTCTTAGTGAGAATCAAACCCTGTACCTCTTTTCTGTGAGTTAACCAACTTAATCATTATACAAACCTTTTATAAGCTCCTTCACTTCATCCCCATGAAAAAAAAAATTAAAATCACTGTTGGCCCTTTATTATGGGTCACATAAAGATAAGGTATTTCACTTTTTTTCACAAAGAGGTTAGGTGCCTTTCTAAGTTTATTTGAAACTTCATTTGCAACCACAAGAAAAATATGAGGAAAATGTAAAGTCCCCCTGGCACTAGGAGCTACGACTGTCATCCCATTAGTTTATATTACTTTATTTCAGAACCAGAGAAATTAACTCTAACCTTGCAGTTTGGTTAACGGAGAATAATGACTCGTATGCCAGATTGCTATTTGTATGAAATATGGAAAAGAAACTGCTGTATAAATGAACCTTCTGAAGCCTGATAAACTGTAAGATTCTCACAGTATACTGGGACAGAATAGCAGCTAGAAGGCAAAGCAAGGTTTCATTAACAGGATGACATTCTTGTAAAATATATTTGCTAGTGCTGTTTTCAAAGACCCTCAGGGAAATCACTTTTTAATCCTCACACACCCTTTCATCTCATATGCAGAAGCAATACCCTGATGATCTCTAAATCTGGTTCTGCAGGACTCTGTACTTAGCAAGTCAAAGAAAATGACTCAAAGATGCAACATAGTTTTATCTACATTTAGTAGCTGTGAACAGAGACTAAATAATTCCAAGACTATGGCACTCCTTGTCATAGATCAATAGCTAATTGCATTCTTTCTTATGGATGTATAGGTATGTTTTAACATCTTTCCACCACAAATATGTCAGCTGGCTACAGACAGGATTGTCTTGTGGGCATCATTTGTTTTAGGATAAGCATGCAATCTTGAGACGGATTATCTGTTATCTTCTTTCTGAAACTTGACTGCTATCTTGTAGGTGAAGTGAAATGATGCAGATTTTTGTTTTATTAAAGACAGAGAACACGTATGTATATCTTCTGATTTAATGTAAGTTTTATCACAGCAAAGCTCTGGTCACTTTAATAAACAGTTCTGGAATTTTAGAAAAAAAAACAGTGTGAATGAGGAAAGGCTACATCTTATTGTTTAGAAAAGGCAAGCACTACATGCCGCATACATAAACATGTAAAAGGGGGGGGGTTTATTTATAGATTCAAGCAACAGACATTACTATTTCTCCTTTTATGTATTGCTTAATTTATTTATTTTCTGTTTGTTTGGCGCAAACCCCTTTTCAGTTGAAGCCCCAGGGAGAAAAGCTCCAAGTACAAAATAAGTATCGAACAAAATACAGATAATACAAAGTAAGTATAAAATGTTTACACAAAATATGTTTTCTTGTGGTATACAAAAACTCTATAAAAAGAATAATTGCATCAAGAGAAGTTTATATATGGTATATAAAAACTTCACATATACAAATAAAGATCTACAATGCTAGCCAGCCCAGTGAGGTTGTATAAGTTAAAAACATTTTGCATAAAGTTAGATGAGAGGTAGTAATGCTCTGTGTGGTTTTAATATGAGAATAGTACAGTACAAATTGTAGAAAAGGTTTAAAAAGGAAAGATGCTTATGAAATAAGGTTATTCAGTAATTAACTTCTATATATGCTATATACAAAAATGCTCTAGCTTTTTTAATTTCTCCAAATCTTTTGGGTTTCGAATATCATGTCGGTAATGGACTCCATTCCTAAGTCAAAGTACGATTAAAGTTCATGAAATTAGTATTGTTTCAATCTTTGATGTCAGCCAAAAGTGCTCTTCACAGCACCTGCAATGTGCTCAGTAATGACTCCTTCTGCAATTCATTGGAGTTACATGTTTTGGTAACATATCTAAATATGATTGTAGATTCTTTTTTGTAAGATCTGTCGCTCCTGCTACCATTGGAACTGTATAGGTATCTTTCTTCCACATTGCTCTCGTTTCTGTCTCAAGATTCTGATAGTTTATGACTTTGTGTCTCTCTGTATGCAGGACACTGTGGTCACTGTGTGTGGTGATTTCAATGTTCAATGCTACTTCTGTCTTCTTTTCATGGACCACTATATCCAGTTTTCTAGTATATATCTTTTGAACTGTTGGTAATGGATGATCTCATGTAATGTAAACTTCATAATTTTCTATGATGTTTTGTGGCTCATGTTTACAGTGTTTTTCAGCAACTTCAATAGCATAATGTTTGCACAATCCCCAGAACAACAATCTTGCCACGTTATTATGCCTTTCAGTATACAGTCCTTCTGCCATTAATATGTCACAACCAGAAATGAGGTGTGCGACTGTTTCCAATTTGTTTTTACAAAACATACATTTGTCTGTTTCTTCCACATGTTCAATGGACTTTGTAAACCAACATGTACTCAGCCCATTATCTTGGGCCACCAGTATTAACCTCTTATCTCTTGGTTTGAATTCCTTTGTTTGTTCCTATCAGCATGATGTTCTTCCAGAACTTTTCTGTACTTGTAACTATATTAATGCATTTTCCACACTTCTTTCCTTCTCATCTGGTCCTTCACCTTATTTTCTTCCTGCCTGATTTTTATCTACTTCTGCTTTCATTCCTACTTGATGCCGATATGTTTCTGCTAGATTAAGCAGAGGAGTCATCTTAGATTTATTCTCCTCATGTTTCAAAACTTTCCTATGTTTGGGTCTTTTGAGGTCAGCAGATATGTGTGGAATCCCATGACTGCAGATCTATACATGTAATCAATTTCAAGGACGGCCATCCCTCCTTTGGAACTGGGAATATATAATTTTGGTACGCACTGATTTTTATAAATCATTTGGTGCGCATGAAGCATCCTTCTTGTTTTCCTATCTAATCTATCCAACATGCTTTGGGGCCAGTCAATCACTCCAAAATTGTAAGTTAGGACAGGAACAGCATTGGTTTATAGCTTCGAATTTGTTCCTAGATGTCAGTGCTGTTTTCAGGATCAATTTAAGTCTTCTAAAGTATTCCTTACTAATTTTTATTTGCATGTATTCATGTTTTATTGTTATTCCTTCATCAATCCCCAAATATTTAAACACTCCCTCTTGCTCAAGTTCTTTTATATCACATTCTTGTCCCAAACTGATGGTTTTCCTGGTGCTGCAGTTTACTTGCTTTAAAGGTTGCCTTTGCACATGTTTCAAGACCAAATGGCATTCTTATATCATCTGAAGTAGTTTTGACAACTTGTAGTTGTGCTTTCACTTCCTCATCCGATGAGCTATACAGTTTTAAATCATCAACAAAGAGAAGATGAGAAGTCTTTACACTTTGTTGTTTTCTAGGAGCCAAATTATAGCCATGGCCTAAACTGTTACAGACAGTTTAATGGGTTAAGGGCAAGACAGAATAGCAGCAGTGACAGAGAGTCACCGTAGAATATCCCCCTTTGGATTTTTATCCGTTGAATAATAAGTTGTCCTTTATTATGGCTTAATTGCAAAGTGGTCTTCCACTGTTTCATTGTCACTGTAATGTAGTCCATCAGTGTAGAGTGTATCTTATACATTTTAAAACACTCTTTTATCCATGAATGTGGGACACTATCAAATGCTTTTTTGTAGTCAATCCATGTCATACTTAGATTCTTTCCCTTTTTACAGTTCTCCACTATGATCTATTTAACAACAAATGATCCTTTGTTCCATATGACTATCTTTTATTGCCATTTTGTTCTACTGCCATAATTGAGTTGTCTTCTAAATGGCTATAAACTCTTTCGGCATCAATTTACAAGTATAATTTATACATCATCAAAAGGCAAATTATTGGTTGATAATTTTTAGGGTAGCTTGCGAGTTCACTCGTAAGTAGGAGTATTGTTTTGCCTGTTGTTTGCCAGGTTGGTGTCTGTTCGGGGTGTGCATATAAATAGTTCTTACTCATGGTTAAATCTTCATACAAAGATGTTAATACGTTTAACCAGAAGTTACATACTGAATCTGGGCTTGTGTTTTCCAATTGGAGGCTTTTCTTAACTTTGTTTCAATCTCTCTGGCTGTTACTTCATCCCATTTCATATCCTGTACCTTTAAACTTCTTATTCTTTCTTGTACTTCTTCTATCCATTTAGAATCTTTGTTATGTTCCACAGGATCTTCATAGATCATCATCTTCTTTCAGCTGTTCCCATTAGGGGTCGCCACAGCAGATCATCTGTTTCCATTTCTTCCTGTCCTCTGCATCTTGCTCTGTCACACCAACCACCTGCATGTCCTCTCTAACCACATCCATAAACCTTATCTTAGGCCTTCCTCTTTTCCTGTTACCTGGTAGCTTCATCCTTAGCATCTTTTTCCCAATATACTCAGCATCCCTCCTCAGCACATGTCCAAACCAACATAATTGTGCCTCTCTGGCTTTGTCTCCAAACCTTCTAACCTGGGCTGACCCTATAATATACTTATTCCTAATCCTGTCCAGCCTCGTCACACCCAGAGCAAATCTTAACATCTTTAACTCTGCCACATCCAGCTCAAACTCCTGCCTTTTTGTCAATGCCACTGTCTCCAACCCATATAACATAGCTGGTCTCACTACCCTCTTGTAGACCTTCCCTTTCACTCTTACTGGTACCCGTCTGTCACAAATCACTCCTGATACTCTTCTCCACCCACTCCATCCTGCCTGTACTCTCTTCTTCACCTCTCTTCCACACTCACCGTTACTCTGAACTATTGATCCCAAGTATTTAAACCCATCCACCTTCGCCACCTCTACTCCTTGCATCCTCACCATTCCTCTATCCTCCCTCTCATTCACACACATATATTCTGTCTTGGTCCTGCTGACCTTCATTCCTCTTCTCTCTAGAGCATATCTTCATCTCTCCAGGGTCTCCTCCACCTGTTCCCTACTCTCACTAAAGATCACAATGTCATCTAAAAACATCATAGTCCACGAGGACACCTGTCTGATCTCATCTGTCAACCTGTCCATCACCATTGTGAATAAGAAGGGGCTCAGAGCTGATTCTTGATGTAATCTCACCTCCACCTTAAACACATCCGTCACTCCCACTGCAGACCTCACCGCTGTCACACTACCCTCGTGCATATCCTGTACCACTCTTACATACTTCTCTGACACTCCCGACTTCCTCATACAATACCACAACTCCTCTCTAGGCACCCTGTCATATGCTTTCTCTAAGTCTACAAAAACACAATGCAACTCCTTCTGACCTTCTCTGTACTTCTCCATCAACACTCTCAGAGAAAACATTGCATCTGTAGTGCTGTTTCCCGGCATGAAACCATAGTGCTGATCACTAATCATCACGTCCCTTGTTAACCTTGCTTCCACTACTCTTTCCCATAACTTCATGCTGTGACTGATCAATTTAATCCCTCTGTAGTTACTACAGCTCTGCACATCACCCTTATTCTTAAAAATCGGTACCAAAACACTTTTTTCCATACCTCAGGCATCCTCTCACTTTCCAAGATTTCATTAAACAATCTGGTTATAAACTCCACTGCCATTTCACCTAAACACCTCCATGCTTCCACAGGTATGTCATCTGGACCAACAGCCTTTCCATTCTTCATCCTCTTCATAGCTATCCTTACTTCCTACTTACTAATCCATTGCACTTCATGATTCACTAACACCACATAATCCAACCTTCTCTCTCTCTCATTCTCTTCATTCATCAAACCATCAAAGTACTCTTTCCATCTGCTCAACACACTCTCCTCACTTGTGAGTATGTTTCCCCTCATTATCCTATATCACCTTTACCTGCTGCACATCTTTCCTAGCTCGGTCCCTCTGTCTAGCCAATCGGTACAGGTCCTTTTCTCCCTCCTTAGTGTCCAACCTTTCATACAACTCTTCATATGCCTTATCCTTAGCCTTCGCCACCTCTCTCTTTGCCATGCACCTCATCTCCTTATACTCCTGTCTACTTTCTTCATCTCTCTGACAATCCCACTTCTTCTTTGCCAACCGCTTTCTCTGTATACTCTCCTGTACTTCCTCATTCCACCACCATGTCTCCTTGTCATCCTTCCTCTGTCCAGATGTCATATCAAGCACCATTCTAGCCGTCTTCCTTACTAGCTCTGCTGTAGTTATCCAGCTATTTGTTAACTCTTCACTGCCACTAAATATGGATCTGGAGAGCATTTTAGATGAGTTATGTGCCGACAGGGATGATATTGGAGTATATGGCATTGATACCAGAACAGGCAGTAACCGGAATGGCTCCGAAATTGATCCTACAGATGGATGCAATATTGCTTTTAATAAATTGGGTAAGGGCTTAAAAAATCTATGAGCAGTATTTGGCATCTTAGACAATTCAGAGCATATCTGAACAGAGAAATAGCACCTAGAGGTCTCAGAATTTGCATTCATCCCTTGGTTGGTAGATCGGAGGATATGCTAACCAGGGAATGGAATTTAGCCTTACAACAGGCCTCAATGAAGTTTGTGAACATTTTAATATCATACTATCAAAGGACGGTTGATATCAATGTGTTGGAGGTGAAAACCTTATGTGAAGACTGCAAAAAAATGAGGCTATACCACAGTATGCCATCTCTCTGAATAAGCTTTCTAAGGAGCTGGCAATCTATGAAAAACAAATCCGAGATAGAAAGATTAAAAAATTTAACAGAAACGTAACTGACTACCAAAGGGGTCGACCTTTTGAAGTATCAAGAACGGTTAGATTTTCTGATACCAATAGAGCTGCCAGTATGAACACATCTAGGAAGAGACCTAGATCTATCCTTAAGAGAACAAAGAATTCATACACTAGTACATCAGGGGAGGAATCTTCCTTTACAGAAAATGATAGTGTCAGTACACTAGAGAATCACCCATTCGCAAAAAGTCTAATGTACGACACCCATTTAGATGTGGAAGTAAGCAGCGTGGGGGCCGCAAACATAAACATGGGGGCAGGAATCAGCTCAGTGGAGGGCTTGCTGCAGACCATCTTGAAGTAACTAGAAATGTTGGCCAGAATGTGTTAAACTTATCTGATGTATCACTAACTGATGAGTAAACTCTGTTATTGAATAAAGGTCTTGGCTTTGTACCTAGATTCTTTGTGAATGAATATAGTATAGTTACTGATGTTTATCAATTTTGTCGCAGACTTAACCTCAAATTATTTTTTTCAGATAATAACACTCAAAGATGTGATGAATTCAGGTTTCTTAAATCCGACTTCCAACCACTAATGAATAAACATGTTTCAATTTTTTTACAAGCGGTATTGAGAGAGCTTCACTTTCCACACAGAGAATCATGCATTTTGGGTCATAACCTTTCCTCTGAGGAAGTAGCTGCCTTGGAACAACTCAAAAACAATCATGCCATAGTTATCTTACCAGCTGACAAAGGAGAGGCTGTGTTTGTAATGAATATGGGTTACTATCTAAATGAGGGTAGGGGACAACTATCAAATTCAAGATGTTATATGTTAATGTCTATAGACCCAACTCCAGTATTCAAAAAAGAGATTGATACGTTCCTTAATCAGGCATTGGAGGAAGGTATTATTAATAGCTCTACTCAAAGCCATCTTACCGTAGCAGATCTGCAAAAACAAATACTATATTTATTACCTAAAATTCACAAATCACTCACTCAGCCTCCAGGTAGGCCAATTGTTTCTGGTATTGGATCTCTGACTGAACCCTTGTCGGTATTCCTGACTAAGTATCTAAAACCGTTATTGGCTTCAGTCAGAGCTAGGATCCAGGACACAACACAATTTCTTAAAATTATATCAGATACATAATTGGAGCCTGGATGGCTGATGTGCACCCTGGATGTAAAGGCATTATATACTAGTATCCCCCATTGGGCTGGTTTACAAGCATTACAATTTTGGTTAGAGCACACTGCCTTATATCCCCCTGGTTTTAATACTCTATTGGTATGTTTGACAGAACATGTTTTAAATAAAAATGTTTTTTACTTCCAGGGTGAATGTTATTGGCAGTTGCAAGGCACAGCTATGGGGGCATCCTTTGCCCCCATATATGCAGATCTGTTTATGACCTTCTTTAAGGAATGTATGATTTATGATCCACTTCACAACATCTATCAAGTAGAAATAGATATCTGGCACAGATATCTGGATGACTGCTGGATGGTGTGGCAGGCAGATGTGACATATCTGCAGGAACTTTTGGAGTATCTTAATGATAATTTGTGGGGTATTGAATTCACTCTTACATCGCATCATGACAGTATCAACATTTTACATGTAACTGTGTATCGGAATGAAGATCATACTCTTAGCACTAAGACGTTTCGTAAATATCCACAATACAATAGCCTGCTTCATGCGTCCAGCATGCATCCCCGCCACACCATCCACAATATTCCTAAATCACAATTTATGCGCATCAAAAGAATCAGCTCATCTACACGGGAATTTGAACATGCCAGACAGGATTTGTGTAACAGGATTTTGGACAGGGGATATACGGAGTCGGATATTGTACTTGCCAGCAATTGGAGTTGTGCTCAGGATAGGGTCAGATTGCTTGAATACAAACAGCGAAGGCCAACACAAGTGGGTGAAAACCTTAGGTTCGTGACAACCTATGGATGTAATAATAACGTCATTAGAAATGTGCTAGATACCCATTGGAATATACTTATGGCCAATGACCAACTTAGAGAATGCTTGGGACCCAGATACCAATTCTCTTACAGACGTGGGAGAACTTTAGGTGCACACTTCTCACACTTTAAGCATAAAGAGAGTGGGGGAGCAGTGTACAAACAACTGACCATGTCGGGGGATCAGTTATTGGGAATGTTCCCTTGCGGACATTGTGGGCCATGCCAATGTGTGAGCAGACTAAAACAATTCATTAGTGCCAACACCAGTAGGGTGTATGATCTTAGGGTTTTTGGTAATTGTGCCAGTAGTTGGATAGTATATTTAGCCACATGTAAATGTTCCGGCTTTTATGTGGGCCAAACTTCTCGCTCATTGGGAATAAGGATGTCAGAACATAGAAGTGATGTCCGAAGCAAAAGGGAGACGAATGCCCTATATAGACACAAACATCCTAATGCTGAATTTAGATTTATGGTGATAGAATTATTGGTGACAGGAGTAACCGGCAAGGTTGGCACACTATTCTTAATCATAAAGAAAAGTATTGGATTATTCATTTAGGAGCATTATTTTCTCCAGGACTCAATGACCACTTATGAAAGATACCACAGATCATTGTCTTTTTGTTTTCTATATATTTTTTATATTTTCTATATACATACTTATTATACTTTGTAAAGATATGGAGTATGTTTATCTACTTTTATATATATATATATATATATATATATATATATATACACACAAAATTATTTTTACATTTATATGTATTATAGATATATACTTCTGACTTACAATGATTGCCTTATTTATATTCAATGTACTTGTAATTTTTGGGTTGTACCATGTCTGTCATTGGTTGGGGGAGTGTATATATTGTACATCATGTAATTTTTGTTTAATGTTTGTTCACTGAAGAAGGCTGGTTAGCTGAAACCGGTCTGAATAAAGTATTCATGTGATAATTATTATTTTATAAGTGCTTGGTGTACTTCAAATGCTGGCTACTGGTGTTTGCATTGTAAGTGGTTTGGCCGTGCATTTTCCGTACGTGCAGAGCATTGGGTTACTCTTCACTGCCACCCAGTGCCTGTCTTAACTCTTCCCTGAACTCCACCTCACAATTACCCTTTTTCAACTTCCACCATTTGATCCTTGGTGCTGCCCTCACACTCCTCCTCCTCTTCTTGCTCACCAACGTCATCCTACAAACAACCATCCTATGCTGCCTAACTACACTTTCCCCAGTCACCACTTTACAGTCTCCAATCTCCTTCAAACTGGCCCTCCTACATAAGATATAATCCACCTGTGTGCATCTTCCTCCACTCTTGTATAGGTTCATAGGTTCATACTAGGCTATCTGCCCTAGGGCATTTATAAGCCTAGCCAGAGTGTGTTTGGCTTTCGCCACCCATTTTAAATTAATTTTGCTATGCCTTTTTTGAGGTTAGTATACTGTGCCTCTGTCTAACAGTGACACAGAAGTGATAGCCGGGGTAAACCTACGATCTCCCATCCACTCATCAAGATTCCTCTTGAAGAGAGTCAATGTGGGACTCTGCCTAACCTGGACTGGGATTTTATTCCAGAGTGAAGGGAGCCTCTGGGTTATGAATCTGTCCCTCCAGCATGTCCTATTTATTTCAGTGCTGAGGTTCAAGTCTCTCGAGCGTAGCTCGATGGGATTTGGATTTTCTGAGGTGCAGCATGTCCATTAATTCCGGGTTGGACATGGCTTTATACGTCAGGCACAGATCGCCTCTGAGCAGGTGGTATGCCACTGAGTAGAGCTGGAGTTTCTTTAACCGGGCAGCATATGGCATCTGTTTGAGCCCTTTGATCCTCTTGGTGAGGTACTTTTGGGGTCTTTCCAGTTGCTGCAGGTGTCTGGTAAGGTACATCCCAAAAGGGGCATTGTACTCAATTATGGGCCTGATGAGGGATGAGTAAAGAGGCACGATGACCTCCCTGATCTAGATGTGAATCCCTTCATGATTAGGTGGGCTATATAAAATGTTTTTCTAACCACTTTGGCCACGTGGTTGTCAAATGAGAGATTGCTATCAACTTGGGTCCCCAGGTCCCTAATGACTTCTTCTGTACTTAATGGATTACCACCTATGTGGTAATTTGTGGGCACTTTGTTTTTGCCAAAGGGATGACTATACACTTTTGGCGTTTAGCTTGAGGCCATGGCTCTGGCACCAGTTGTCTGTTTCTATGAGGCCCTTTTGGAGGATGCTTGTGTTGGCTGGAGAGTTGATTATGGTGCCCAGTTTGCAGTCATCTGCGAACTTGGTCAGCCACAGTCCTTCCGTGTTGGCCTGTACCGCCGAGAAATATATACCGAACAAGAGAGGTCCCAGGACTGAGCCTTGTGGGACGCCACTTGTAACTGGTTTGGAGTCTGACATGGCTCCAGCAATTCTAACCATGTGGGTTCTGTCCTTGAGCCAGTTTGCAACCCATCTAGTGACATAGGGGTTTATATTTAAGCTGGTGAGCTTATCTATAATGCCCGAGTGGGGTATTGTATCGAAGGCTTTTGCGAGGTCCAGGTAGGCTGTGTGGACCACCTTCCCCTCGTCAATGGCCTTGGTGACTGTTTCAAAGAAATCGACCAGGTTTAAGAGGCAGGATCTGCCCTGAACAAAGCCAAACTGGGTAGGATCCAGTGTCTGTAGGTCCCCAATATCTTTATTTATGAGGTCCATGATGATCCTTTCCATAGCCTTGCAGACCAAGCTAGTCAGGCTTATGGGGCGATAGTTTCCAGGATCCGTTGAGGCACCACCTTTGTGGAGAGGGACCACTGTTGCTGTACGCCACTCTTTGGGTACATATCCTGTAGTAAGGCTAAGATTGAACAGTAGTTTTATGTTTGGGTTTAGCTCTTCTTGGAGTTCATGTAGGACGCAGCCCGGGACACCATCTGGTCCCATTGATGCTGTGTTTTTTGCTTAGGAGAGGGCGGTTCTTACCTGAGCATCTGAGATGTCAGGGGGGCAGCACTCTGTTGGGATAGATATTTGCCCTGTTGGTGGGGAGAGGGGAGAGAAGTTTGCACTGAACCTGTCAGCTAGGATGTTGGCAATGTCTGTGGGCTCGGTGTATTTTTTGTCATTTTGGACTAATTCTGAGCATATCTGGGAATTCCCACCCAGGTTCCTAACATAACTAAAGAAAGCCTTGTGATTATCCTTAGTGCCCTGTGCAATTTTTCTCTCGAAGCTGGCCTTAGACGATTTTATGAGTGCCTGTAGTTTTTTGCTAATACTGATCAGAGATGCCTTCCCTTTTTGGGATTTTGCTCTATCATGTAGTAGCTTCCTCCTTCTATTGTATAGTTTGTTTATGGCTGGGGTCCACCAGACAGGACGCCTGCCTTTGGAGGATTGGGTTTTGGTTTTATTTGGGATTGCATGATCCATGCATTCCTGAAGGTGTTCATAGAATGCATTTATAAAGGATTCTGCGGTCTAGGCCGTATTTTCCACAGGCCTGGGGGCTTTGAAGGATTTCGCCTTGGTTTTGAGGCATGTGAAATTTGCTTTAGAGAAGTTTTTCACTGTGGTTTTCTGGGCAGGGGGTGGGGTCGGGATATGAATATCCAGTGAGATTAGTTTATGGTCTGATCTTACCAGTGAGGGATACACTTCTGGTCTGGAGCATAGTGTCCCCATGTTGGTGATGATCAGGTCCAGTATGTTTTCCCCTCTTGTGGGAGTGGTAACAAGTTGTTCCATAGCATTTGAGTTTATAAATTCTAGGAACCTTTGGGCTAGGGTGTTGGAGCTAGAGTAATGCTCCCAGTCTATGTTTGGGTAGTTGAAGTCGCCCAATATAATGATGTTTGGAGAGAACTTCATATTTTCCAGTATTCTCAGGAAGGCCAAGTGGGGTTCCTGTGTTTGGGAGGGTGGTCTGTAGCAGGCTATAAACTGGAAGGCAGTTTTACCCACAGTTAGTTGCACATGGATAGTCTCTGATGCTTCGTGCTGTGCCACCAACCTGGAGGTGTGGGTATCTTTGGAATATTGATACTCCCCCTCCTTTTGTGGTTCGGTCCAAGTTTTGGGGCCGAAAAGCATGGTATGAGGTATAACCTGGTAGTGCTGGGGTGCTCTCGGGAGCCTTGAACCAGGTTTCTGTTACTGCACAGATATCGATGTTCTCCATGCTAAGGAGAGTTTCGAGTGCATGCATCTTGAGGTTTAGACTTCTGGCGTTGAGTAGCATTACTCTTAGTTTCTTATCCCTTGTGATACCTATGGAGGTGGGTTTGTCTTTTGAGCCTTGCCTAAAAAAGGCACTATGGGGGTAGCAAGAGCCTTTGCCAATATCCGAAAGCCCATGGGTGACAGGTGCAAGCCGTCCCTAGCGAAGCATCGTGGCTTGTCGAGCATGTCATCCCAGGCTGACAGGCATTGGATCCCCTTTGAATGACACCAACACTTATGCCAATTGTTGAAATTGATCATCTTGTCTTCATATTGTGGCATCATTCTTGGTGAGGGTAAGATGCTACTCAAGGTCAGGGTCATACCGGCCTGGGCTACATGCTCAGAGAGCTCCTCTATGTCTCTTTTCATGTAGTCCAGGGAGGTACGTCTCAGGTCATTCACACCAGCATGGACAATGACTGAGTCATATCTGTACTTGCCTTGGAGTGACCTGAGTGCTTGTGTTATGTGGCTTATCCTAGCGCCCGACAGGCAGCTCACCATGACCTACTCCTTGTTCAGCCTAGTGAACGGGACGTCAGTGTGCCTGACGATAGAGTCAACTATTACAAGTGTATCAGTTGTGTTGTTTAGCCTTAAGGGCTGTGACTGTTCGGCAGACTGGCTTTGTGAGCTATGTGTTGCACGTGTTTTGTTTTGGGGTAGCGGTTGCTTGGGTGTCTGCTTTGGAGGTCTCTGCTGCTTAGGCAGACTTTTATTTAGAGCCTCCGAGTATGTTTTTGTGTGTTTATGTGTTTGGTTTGTTGTCGTGGTAGGTCTATGTGAGACTGGAATTGTAGTGAGTGTGGTTTCCTTCTCCTCCTGACTGGTTATGCCAGTACTGAGTTGAGAGAGCTTAGCCTCCAGTTTGGCTATATGGTTGCATCTCTCACATGTGTTGGAATTTGTTGGGAGGAGGAGAGGGTTGTCTGTGTACATGAGGCAGTTGTAGCATTGCCTCAAGATTATGCTCCTCCCTCTTGTTAAAATATGTATTCACCACAGCCATGTCCATCCTTTTTG
Organism: Protopterus annectens; assembly: GCF_019279795.1. Classification (NCBI taxonomy): domain Eukaryota; kingdom Metazoa; phylum Chordata; order Ceratodontiformes; family Protopteridae; genus Protopterus; species Protopterus annectens. Next base: position 113,359,375 of record NC_056735.1, on the reverse strand, counting down.
CAAAATCCACTACTATCTGACCTTCTGCATGCCTTTGCTTAACACCATACCTACCCATCACTTCCTCATCCCCTCTGTTCCCTTCACCAAGATGCCCACTGAAATCTGCTCCAATCACCACTCAATCACCCTTGGGTACAGTTGTCACCACTTCATCCAACTCACTCCAAAATTTTTCTTTCTCATCCATCGCACACCCAACTTGTGGAGCATATGCACTAACAACATTCATCATTACACCATCAATTTCCAGCTTCATAAACATCACTCTATCCGACACTCTCTTCATCTCCAAAACACTCTTAGCATACTGTTCCTTCAGGATAACTCCTACGCCATTTCTCCTCCAATCCACACCATGATAAAACAATTTGAACCCACCTCCGATATACCTAGCCTTACTCCCCTTCCATCTGGTCTCTTGCACACACAATATACCAATCTTCCTTCTGCCCATCATATCAGCTAGCTCTCTCCCTATACCAGTCATACTGCCAACATTCAAAGTTCTGACCCTTACTACCACAGTCCTAGCCATTCTTCTCTCTTCCAGCCTTCAGCCATGCCTTCCCCCTCTTCTCCTCCTTTGGCCAGCAGTAGCCCAATTTCTGCCAGCACCCTGTTGGCTAACAGTACTGGTGGTCATTGTAAACCCAGGCCTTGACCGATCCGGGATGTAAATATTTACTGCTGTCCACATGAATGATTTGGCCAAGTTTTGTGCTGGATGCCCTTCCTGATGCAACCCTCCCCATTTATCCAGGCTAGGGACCAGCACAAAGAAATGCTCTGGCTTGTGCATCCCCAGTGGCTGAGTTAAAGGATCTTCATAGATACTTCTCCAAAATGTATCTATTTCTTCTGTTTTTGGTGGTCTTTCAATTCCTTTTACCTTGTTTCCCAACTCTCTACAAAACTTTTTTGGGTCATTAATAAATTGCTTATTCTGTACTTTTCCTTTATATTTATCTGTATATCTTCTAAGTTTTTCCGCCTGTGCTGAGATTTTTAGTTTGTTATTTGCAATAGTGCATGATAGATCCTGGTCTGTTCTAATACTGCACATTTCTTTTATACGTCTATCTTTCTTAGTATAGTTGTTGATCTGTTGCCTCTTCTATAGTCTAATGGTGACACTTTTTGGCTTAATTGCTTTATAGTTTTCTCTATTCAATACTTCCATAATGGTATTCGATTTCTCCCCTCTCTGTCCCTCACTTCACTGTGTTCTTGTGGTAGAACTTTATTAGTTATTAATTTAGCTGCACAGTAATATATCCTGTTTACATCTGTTATATCACATGGATCTCTATGGACAGTCCTAATTATTGTGTTCATTTGTTTTATCAGACTTGTGACTTTTGGGTTTTTATTGACCTTCTGCAGTCTATTTGTTTTATTGATTTTAAAATGTCTCTCTATCTATTAAATCAAGCAACTCTTTTCTTAGCTCATTTTCTTCTAAAATGAGGGCATGTTTTTTTGTTTATAATTTTCTGTGGGTGTTCTATAGAAAGTTCTATAGCATCTCCCTGTGGCACATTCTCTTCAGTTTCATCCTGTGCCAGCCTTTGCTCTGTCACATGGGAACTCACTGGCCTATCAGTCCTCATCATTGACTGCATCAGTTTCCACAGTTTCCTGTTGTTTCCCTTGCTGTCCAGTTTGAAGTGAACATTTATACTGGTTTCCTGTGGAAGACTCCAAAATATCTTCATATGGCATCCAACCAATTGCTTCCCATTCCACTGGTTTCCCCTCAATTTAGGTATCCATTGCTCTATCCTGTTGTGGTGATTTCTGAATCAGATTTTCTACACTGAATCCTTCACTTTGCAGGTTGCCCATAACTTCAGTTTCTATTTCTTTAACTTCTCCATTACTAATCTCCTTTTCTACTTTTCCTCTTTGTCTTCTTATTTTTTTGTATTGTAAAGCTTTCCATATCTGGATTCCTTTGCCTGTATTTCTCTTTGAATATCTTTGGTGCTGCTATTTTTGTGTTGTTAGTTTTGTTTTCTCCTTTGCATAAATATTACACCATATTAAATCTCTTTTTCTTTCCCATGTCCATATTTCTTCTTCAGACGTCTCCTGATCTCCTTACTTTGTGGACTCGCTCCATCTTCCTGTGATGTAACCTGTGTTACACGCTGGGTATTGTGGTGCAGGCAGCAGCATGCACATAAAGGATAGCTGGGTTTATTAGAACATGGCTGTTAAAATATACTAAGAAGGCAAAGGTAATATTATCCTGGAAGGATAAGACACATCCAGAAATTATAAACGAGTTGTTTAGCTTTAGATATAAACATTAACAAACTCTGTATGGGTTAGATGAAAAGGAGACTGGAGTTTCAAATCTTGACAATACAATTAGATTAAAGGGCATAACCAGCAAGTTGTTTAATTTTTATGTTATGACTAGATATCTGTCAGGTGAGCAGGAAGATCTGTTTGAAGAGTAAAATTGTAATATAGAGTTTAGCGCAGGGCACTTGTTGAGTTGGTGAACTAGTTGGTGTGTAACTAGAACTTGAGCTAGAGTAAGATAATGTTGAAGTTCTGGTTAAAGGACAAGTTGGAATAATAGAGATAAAGAGGTTTACTGGATCCAGATTTAATTATTTTAGTATCTCACTGGTCCAGTTTAGTCAAGTGAATGCACTGTAAGTGTGAAAGGACCAGAGAGGCCTAAAGGAGAGAAGGGAACAGATAGGTAGATGCTAGAGCTTAGGTTACCAAGTTTTTTAATTTCTCCAAATCTTTGCGTTTCTAATACCATGATGGGAATGAACCCCATTCCTAAGTCAAAGTATGATTAAAGTTCATGAAATTAGTATTGTTTCAATCTTTGATGTCAGACAGAATTGTTCTTTGCAGCACCCACGTGTCCAGTAATGACTCCTGCAATTCGCATGGGGTTACATAAATTGGTAATGGATTCACTTTATATCCTCAAAATACTGAAATGACGAAATTCAGTATTTCGAGGTTATAAAGTCGAAACCTGAAAACAATGAAAACTCAGAAGTGCAAAATTCAAAATCTCGCACACCGGTGATTTTGAATTAGCGCTTCTACTCCACACACACACACACACACACACACACCTTCCTCCCCACACACAAACACAAGCACTCTACTACATAAAAGCAGGGGGCAAGCCCACCTGCACCCCCATGTGGGGGGCAAGCCCCCCACACCCCCCTACTTAAATATTCTAACTCCGAGGTCGCACTACATACAAACACACACAAAACACCACCAAACAAGCTACATTCTCCTTGCACATACACATCACAGCAACAAAACACACTACAGCCCCTACCCAAAACCCTTAAGAAATAAACACTTACCTGAATCCACAACCACAGCAAAATACAGGAAGCACTAATTCAAAATCTCCGGTGTATGAGATTTTGAATTTCGCGCTTCTGAGGCTTTGATATTTTCAGGATTCCACTTTATGGGCTCGAAATACTGAATTTCGATATTTCAGTATTTCAAGCTTCTAAAATGAATCCATTGGTAACATATCTAAATATGGTTGTAGACTCTTTTTTTATAAGACCCATTGCTCTTACTACTATTGGAAATATCTGGGTATCTTTCTACCATATTGCTTTTGTTTCTGCTTGTAAATCCTGATATTTTATAACTTTGTGTCTCCCTGTACACAGGGCACTGAAATCACCTGGTGTTGTGATTTCAAGGATCAATGCTACATTTGTCTTCTTTTCATGGATCACTGTATCTGGTTTTCTAGCATCTATCTTTTGAACTGTTGGTAATGGATAATCCCAAGTGATGTAAACTTCATCATTTTCTATAATACTTTGTGGCTCATGTTTCCAATGTTTTTCAGCCACTTCAATACCATAATGTTTGCACAATCCACAGTGCAACAGTCTAGCCACATTATTATGCCTTTCAGTATACAGTCCTTCTGCCATTAGTAGGTCACAACCAGCAACAAGGTGTGCAACTATTTATAATTCTGTTTTACAAAACCTACATTTGTCTGTTTATCCCACATTTTCAATGGACTTTGTAAACCAATGTGTATGCAGCCCACTGTCTTGGGCCACCAATATTAACCTTTCATCTTTTGGTTTGAATTTGCCTCTCCTTAACCATTCCTGCATTCGATCCTGATCAACGTGGGGTTATTCCAGAAGTCTTCTATACTTGGAACTATATTTATGCAATTTCCACATTTCTTGCCTTCTCATCTGGTCCTTCACCTTCTAATCTTTCTTTTGTTTTTTTGACACACTCAGTTGCTGCCTGATTTTTATCTACTTTTGGTTTGAATTCCATTCCTGCTTGGCGCTGATATGCTTCTGCTAGATTAAGCAGAGACATCATCTTAGATTTATTCTCCTCACGTTTCAAAACTCTCACTATATTTGGGTCTTGTAAGTCAGCAGATATCTGTGGAGTCCCACAATTGCAGATCTGTACATGTAATCAGTTTCAAGGATGCCCATCTCTCCTTCAGAACGGGGAATATATAATCTTGGTGTGGACTGATTTTTATTATTTACTTGATGAGCATGAAGCATCCTTCTTGTTTTCCTGTCTAACCTGTCCAGCATGTTTTGGGATCAGTCAATCAATCCAAAACTGTAAGTTAGGACAAGAAGAACAAATTGGTTTATAGCTTGTATTTTATTCCTAGATGTCAACGCTGTTTTCAGGATTAATTTAAGTCTTCTAAAATATTCCTTACTAAGGTTTACTTGCATTTGTTCATGTTTCATTGTTAATCCCGCATCAATTCCCAAATATCTATACACCCCCTCTTGCTCATGTTCTTTTATATCACATTCTTGTCCCAGACTGATGTTTTCTCGGTACTTCAGTTTTCCTGCTTTAAAGGTTGCTTTTGCACATTTATCAAGACCAAACGACATTCTTATATCATCTGAAAAAAAGTTTTCATAACTTACAGTTGTGCTTTCAGTTCCTCATCTGATGAGCTATACAGTTTTAAATCATCGACAAAGAGAAGATGAGAAGTCTTTATACTTTGCTGTTTTCTAGGAGCCAAATTGTAGCCATGGCCTAAGCTGTGAAGTAGACAGCTTAATGAGTTAAGAGCAAGGCAGAATAGCAGCGGTGACAGACAGTCACCCTGGAATATCCCCCTTTGAAATTTTAACCCTGGGATAATAATATTTTTCCTTTATCATGGCTTAATTGCAAAGTGGTCTGCCACTGTTGCATGGTCACTGCAATATATTTGATCAGTGTGGGATGCATCCTATACATTTCCAAGCACTCTTTTATCCATAAATGTGGGATACTATCAAATGCCTTTTTGTAGTCAATCCATGCCATACTTAGATTCTTCCCCTTTTTACAGTTCTCCACTATGACTTTATTTAACAACAAATGATCTTTTGTTCCATATGACTTTCTTTTATTGCCCTTTTTTTCTACTGCCATAATTAAGTTTTCTTCTAGATGACTATAAACTTGTCAGCATCAACTCCCATATATAGTTTATATGTCATTGGAAGGCAAATTATTGGTCTATAATTTTTCGGGTATCTTGCAGGTTCACTCTTAAGTGGTAGCATTGTTTTTCCTTTTGTTAACCAGGTTGGTGTCTGTTTGGGGTGCGCATATAAATAGTTCTTACTCATGGCTAAATCTTTGTGGAAAGATGTTAATACTTTTAACCAAAAGTTAGGTACTGCATGTGGGCCTGGGGCTTTCCAGTTGGAGGCTTTTCTTAACTTTGTTTCAATCTCTCTGGCTGTTATTTCATCCCATTTCATATCCTGTACCTTTAAACTTCTTATTCTTGGTGTGTTCCACAGGATCTTCATAGATACTTCTCCAAATTCTATCTATTTCTTCTTTTTTGGTGGTCTTTCAATTCCTTTTACCTTGTTTCCCAATTCTCTGTAAAACTTTTTTGGGACATCAATAAATTGCTTATTTTATCTGTGTATCTTCTAAGTTTTTCCACCTGTGCTGAGATTTTTAGATTATTTGTCATAGTGTGTGATAGATCCTGATCTGTTCTAATACTGGGAATTGATTTTATCACTTCTATCTTTCTAAATATTTTCGTTGATCTGTTCCCTCTTCTATACTCTACCTAGCACTTTGGTATATGAGATGACTTCAATAGTTGTGTTGCTGAGGAATGTGATTTTGAAGCTAGTTTTACAGTCTATGTGAGATTTAGTTGTAAAGTGTAGTTGTTTGTCTGTTTTTTGTGGGGTGAATAATAGGTTAGAATCAGACACCCAACATTTAATGGAGAAGAAAGAATCTTATTGTGTGAACTGTTACAGGAGGGATGGATTCTGTGCGGAGCAGATGAGAGTTGAGTCTTTTGCATATAGGATGAGTCTGATATGTTTGGATGTGGAACATAGTCATTAATTAATATATTGAACAGGAATGATCCTAGTATGGAGCTGTGGGGCACTCCCACAAAGACAGGGAGGCAGTTGGAGGAGCAGGATTGCCATTTAATTGGACAAGTAAGTTTTGAACCATGCTAAAGTGAAGTGAGAGGCTGGCAGAGATGGTAGTCAGTGATGTAATTTATCACGTGAGGTGGTGTCAAAGGCTTCAGAGAGGAAAACAGAGCAAATTCAACATGAGCTGAGCTGCATTCCTGACTGTCTGGAATTGGTGAAGTCAAGCAGAGTAGTAGTGATGCTGTGGTTAGGGAAACCATGTTGCATGTAAGAGAAGAATATGCTTAAGGATCGCAGCATAATTTCCCTTTGTTATCTATGTAGATGCCTTCTTTCACAGTGTAAGTTTCCCTTAAAATATCCTTACTGTCTAGATAAATTTTTTTAACTACTAGAGCATTTAGTTTGCACATAGCTGAGTTCCTTGCCTTATTGACCATATCGAAATTTTAATTCCCCTCCCTTCTCCCTAGTAGATGAGTAGCCATGGATATGACCTTCCCGACTCTCTCTTTGTCCAGTCTGGTTGAGACAGGAATTCTGAGGCATTGTAATAACTGCCTCATGTACACTGATGACCCACTTATTCTTAATAAAAGAGATAATGTGTGTGAGAGGTGTAAATAAACTTTAACACTGGAGGAAAAACTCTCTCATATGATCAGAACTAATCCTATTGAGGCTGTCAGTGACACTTGCACCACACCTGTTGCATAGGGTAAAAACCCTACACAGAGGCACTTACAGGTAACCATCCTAAAACACTAAGACCTCCTGCACAATACATTCAAAGAAAGGGTCCTCAGCCATCATGTAAACAACCTATTAAAACACCACCCACAGTTATACATAACAACACTGTATCCAATGCCTCCACTGCTAGGCTCTTAAGGCAAACCAGCACACATCTACTTTAACTGGTTATTGGTGATTTTATAGTGAGGCACACTGATGCCCCCTCACCAGACTGATTAAGGAGAGAGTTATAGTTAGCTGCCTTTCTGGGTCTAGGCACTCAGATCATTGACCCTTAAGTAGCAGTATGACTCTGTCATAGACCGTGGGGGTATTAATGACCTGAGATGTACCTCCCTTGACTATATGAAGGGTGACATGATCAAACTTGTCTCAGGCAGGTACGAGCCTAGCATGGAGCAGTGTACTACCTACACCAAGGATGATGCCACGTTACCAACAGAAAATGATTGATTTTAACAACTGGTTTAGCTTCTGGTGTCAATCAAACGGGGGTACAATATTTGACAATCTGTGAAGACATGGTTGCCAGACCATGTTACTTTGCCAGGGATGGGCTGTACTTATCCTATGTAGGCTTTTGGATACTGGCAAAGTCCTTTTCCATCCCACTAGTGCCTTTTTTAAGCAATGCCAAACTGATAATCTTCCCAACTTAACTGAGCATACAAAGGAATATCTGAAGGTGGTGCTGCTCACTGCTAGATATACAAAGGAATATCTGAAAGTGGTGCTGCTCACTGCTAGATATACAAAGGAATATCTGAAGGTGGTGCTGCTCACTGCTAGATGTCTTAACAAGAAACTCCACTCTCTGCAAGCTTTCTTCTCCCTGGAGAGTGTAGACATCTGTGAAGTAATGGAGACATGGTTTAAAGTCATGGAGAGTACCACAGCAATGCAAGGTTATAATGCCTTTTACACCTTTAGACCAGCTACTGCAGGAAATGGAACTAAAACTGGAGGGGTCTCAGTCTATATTTAAACCCACCTCACATCCAGACTACTTAAAGGGCATGACCCACTGGAACTCATACATGTGCAACTCACCATAAACAGGGTCTCGTACCATATCTTTGCAACCTACAGGTTCCCCTCCATGTCCAAGAAAACCTATTCTACCTATATCAATGTACTACAGTCCCTCGTCGTTCAACCCAATATGATATTCATGGCAGATCTCAGCGACCCTCTATAGATTGGGAATACTACACCACTTCTAATGCACAAGCCCAGTGATTCCTAAGCTTTAATTCCAACATCCTGGAACAGTTGGTCCATTCTCCTACCAGAGGTACAAACATCCTTGACCTCATACTCATGAAAATGGGGGGCCAATGTTCCCCCACCCAATGTAATATCTTTGCTCATCAGATCTGATCATAAGGCTGTATTGCTTGAAATAAAAATTAAATCTGGAGATACATCAATCCAAAAATCCTTAGGGACTATTCTAAGGCTAACCTTTCTCAACTAAGCAACACCTTGCCTAAATTCCAAGCAACCTCAAACCCAGTAAATATCATGGTATATGCTGAGCTATTTACAAAATCTCTGTACAGCCATATCAATAGCTGTATAAAGTGAGCTGTGCCCTCTCGTATTAAGAATAAGATAAACTCAAAAGAGGAGCCACCCTGATGGAATCACAATATCAGTTGGTTATACAACAAAAGACAACAAATCTTGGCCAAGCGTAGGTGGAACAAAGCCATGCATACTAAAATCCCCTTGACCATTCTAAAACAGGAAGCTAAGAAGGTTAGTTAACACATCAAAAGCTAAATTTGAAGAAAAAATACCTTCTCAGGCAAAGGACAACCCAAAAGCTTCCCACAGCTATGTCTGTATCCTCAGGAGAAATATGTAACAATGAGCAGAACTTATTGTATTGGCATAAACCACACTAAAATGGAGGCCATTGCTAACCATTTAGCTGACAGGTTCAGCTCAAATCCCCCCCCCCAATCCCTCCCAGTAGTCAAAAGGAAATACTGCACACCCCAATCTCCCCAACCATTACTTGAGAACAGGTCATCCATGCACTTTCCAAGACTAAAAATAGTGCATCAGTGGGCCCAGATAACACCCCGGGATGTTTAATAAATAGCATGAAACATGACCTGTCTGGTCCACTTGAATCACTTTTCAACTGGAGCCTACAGTCAGGTTTTGTGCCCAAGGAATGGAAGGTGGCTACAGTCATTCCCCTGTGCAAAGGAGGTCCAATCACTGATTCAGGTAACTACAGGATGATAAGTTCGACCAGGCTCATATGTAAGGCCATGGAAAGAGTCATCATGAACATGATAAATAAGGAAATAGGTAACCTACAAATGCTGGACCCATCACAGTCTGACTTTGCTAATGAAAGGTCATGCCTATTAAAACTGGTGGTCTTTTTTGAGAGGGTCACCAAAGCACTGGATGGAGGCAAGACTGTGAACACAGCTTACCTCAACATGGCCTACACATTTGGTACAATACCCCACTCAAGCATTACACACAAACTCACTGATTTAGATATAAACCCTTTTATCACCTGCTGAATAGCCAAGTGGCTCATTGATAGGACCCGGGAGTTAAAAATGGGTGAGACCACCTCTACCAAGAGGCCAGTTACTAGTTGAGTTCCCCAGGACTCGGTACAGAGCCCACTTCTTTTTGGCATCTACTTTTCTGAAATTGAAGGAAATGCTGAAGATTTAGAGACACTAAGCATTCATCAAGAATGCCTATCCCTGACTAACAAATGGTGCCAAAGCCATAGCCTTAAACTCAATGCAAAAAAATGCATAATTGTACCCTTTGGGAAGTCACCCATCCTGGCTAATTGCCATATTAACAATACATCCCTAAGAATTGACTCAGTGGTCAGGGATGTGGGCACATACATAGATAGTAGCCTTACTTCAGTCACCACATGACCATAGTGGTGAAGAAATCCTTTTATGTTGCGCAACTTGTAAGTAAAGACATGGCATCTAGGCTAAAGAGGTCTTTAGCCCACTGTACTCTGCCCTTATCAGAACAATCATAGAGTTCAAAGTACCCTTTGGTATGTGGTATGTACCTAACCAGGCATATGCAGCAACAGGAGTGACCTCAGCAGTCCTTACAAAAAGAATGCAAGGTGTAACAAACCTGCTTTATGCAGAGTTCCTTAAAACCCTTTCCCTCAACTCAGTCTCCAATAGACTGTTGAGGAGTGATCTATGCCTAGCTTGCAAGGCATTTGCAAACCAAAACTGCATGAATCTCCTTCATATTTATAAGTCAAACAATGCCAGAAATATAAGTTCTAGGGACATGAATGTTATCTGTGAGTAAAACAGAACATGCTGGAGAGACAGATATGTATCCCAGAGACTGCCGCTTCTGTGGAACAGGCTTCCAATCCATGTAAAACTGAGATAATTAATTAACTAATTTAAGCACAACCTAGACCAGTGGATGGGGAATAAGAAATTTACACTGGGCCTGGCACCCATGTCCCCTTATGGAGAGATGTAGCTTATAAATGCCTGACCCTCAGTGTCCTATTTGGATACAGGAGATCAGTATTCTTTCAACTTGGTTACACTTACAAAGGGCCCCGGATCATTATCCTAGTAACAATCTATGAATCTATGAAGAAGGAGTAAATTATGATCGCACTTTTCCTGAATCTTAGATGAAGGATAATGTGTCTGTGAGTGTATTCTTAGAGATCAGTGGCATTACCACATTGGGATGCATGTTTATCCACTGACAGCACTATCATTCAGTGCTACCCCATAGACAAAAAAGGGTAAAACTCACCTTGAACATATTTTTGCAGGGGGATGTGGAGGGACACTGACTACACCCCCAATCTTAAATATACCTACTCTGGAGACACTCTTTAGTGAAGAAAAAAGAAAGTTCCACTGTTGGCAAAACCCATTTCATGCTTTTTCCTTAAATCAGACAGCAATCGCTGATAGCGTTATTAATGGATCGACAGGATCCCGCACCTTTGTATAGTGGAATAATATGTCTTTTTTCCAGAGGGAAGGGACATAGTAGTCTTGCATGGTTTTGTTTATAAGTATAGAGATAGGATAGGTAACAGAGCATCTGTAAGTTTTCGTTATTATTCTGGTAGGTTGTGAATGACCAGAGTAGTAGGAATTAGTTTCAGGAAGTATTTTTTAGTGAAGGTTGTAAAAGGACTAAGACTGGAAGTGTTTATAGAGTGGTTTGGCAGAGGGTCATGATAGGGTGCATTTTGGCTTTTATGTGATGGGTAGTTAGTGGTTGGAATAATTACTGACCTTATGATATTAATGAAGTGCAAACTGAATAGTGAGGCTGTCAGTTAAGGTTTCAGGTCTGAGAGAGGCTTAGCTGCTGGATTTGGCCTGGTTTTAAAACCTTCTCATGGACTTCCAGAACAACTTAGAGTTTTCTTGGAGAGTGTTTTCTAAGTTTGAATAATAGGTTATTTAGTCAAAATTGACTTTGGTTTTTACAACGCTGTGACGATATTTAAAACTTTAAAAGTTAATTGGGTTTTGTCATGTATCCTGATGCCTTGTTCCCTTTTTGCATTCATTTCTTGGTGTCATAAAATAGCCATGTGGCAATATTAAACTTAATTCTCTTTCTTCTAATTCATGGTTATAAGTCAGAACCTCAAGGAATGTGCTGTTGAAAAATGATACCATTGTCTAGAGGTAAGGTTTTGAGACATGTCCAGGTAGTTGTTTTCAAGGTTAGTATGAATATATCTTTGTTGAACTTAGATCTTAGCTGTACTGATTTTATGTGAGTTTGTGTATTGTTTCTGATAGCAAAGGTGGATAGATGATCACTAAATGTCATGGGTAGGACTAAGAGACCAAGTACAGCTTGCAATTCCTGGGGATGTTTCTGTCTGCTACATTGCTGACATCATGTGCACTGGAAGTTGTATGATGGACCATGACAAGTACTCTGGTTAGTCAAGCACACACAAACACATGCACACATATGCACACATATACACATATACATTCAAAAGCTTACATACACACAAGCACACATATGCACCTATACATAACACACATATATACACACACATAGACATTTTCACACATGCACAAAAACACACAGACACTCACACGCATTCACAAACACACATGCACACAAGCATGGAAACACATGCATACACACAGACACACATATGTACATATACATATGCACACACAGACAGAAACACATACACAAATATGCATACACATGCACACATACATGCACTCACACAGACACACACATGGACACATACACACATGCACACACATGCACACAAATGCATGCACACAAACATACATATGCACATATACGTATGCACACACACACACACACACACACACACACACACACACACACACACACACACACACACACACACACATACACACACACATAGACATAGACTCACACATACACACATATGCACATACATACACACACTCACACAGATAAACTCACACATACATTCACAAACAGAACAATTATTATTATTTATTTTTTTGGGGGGATGGTCTGGCTTCTTCTATATCTTGCTTACTCTTTTTTAGTATTCACCATTAAACAGACTGCACTTTTGGTGTGTGGAACTCCAAAACCTCTGAATGAATAACCACATCACCCATGTATGCAGTGGCATATTATGGTAGGAGCCTCAGTAATTTCTTCGTCAGTGTCTACAAAGCAGGTTTAACACAATGCATGCCAGTAATAGCATTATGTAATAAAATAAGCCTTCTGAGGTTGCAAACAGTTTTATTTTGTTTACCAGAGGGGGGAAGCAGTATGTACCCATGTCCCTCTATCAGATCTGATGTTAAGTATTTTGGTTATTAAGTTCTTTACCAGCTCATCGGTTACTGACATGGGGTATCTATTAAAGCTGGAAATGCTATTCAGTTTTCTAAAATCATGACAGAAGCTGATACTTCTATTAGATTTAAGCACTTGTACTTACGGGCTTCTCCGTTGACGTTGTAAACGTACTATTATTCCTAATTTCAGTAACTTTTGAATTTCTTTTACTAATTTTGTGACTTGGTTGCTATTTACATTATGTTTTATCAGTTTAGTTCTTCCAGGCATTTTTGAAAATAGGCTGTTATTTCTTAACAGAAATTCTCTTCTTTGTTGCTTTTGTAGTTTTGACAAGTATTATCCGACCTGAACTTTAGACAGAAATTCTCTGGTCTACTCATGTATGAATTTCAGCTAACCAGCAAAGCAAAACAGCTTTTATTTCTTCCAATAGCTTCAGTGGAAATTGTTCTATCCTTCTGGTTCATGGTTGTCTAACTATGCAGGTAACTACACATAGCCTTTCAATTACCTCAAAGGGCCTTAACACATTTATTCAGAAATGTATTCTCTGTCAAGGATACTAATATAAATACTTGTTTCTCTGTGTTAAATGCTCATAGCTGGGCATTCCTATTCTACACTCATTTTTGTACCTCCTGATCATTCACTGTATACTCCTTTACTATGGGTATAACCAACTTTATTCTATTCTGTAAACGTATGTTATGTTCTATCACACTTTTAAACAATGTCATCTCTTCTTCCAAAGTCTCTTTAGAAATGTGATGGTTTCATAGGTTCATAGTTAAGTATTAGGCAAGTTATTCTTGTACGTCATTTTAAATCTAGCCAATTTTCCTTTCAAAGGTGAGAATCAAACCCTGTATCTTGTATCTATGAGGTAAACACCTTAACCATTATAACAATCACAAATCCTCTGAGATGCCTGCCATACAAGAGTTTATATATGGCAAACCATGTTTAATGTTATGGCACTTTTCTTATCACACACAGTAAGTAGGTTGTCAGTTCACAGTTTTTGTCATCTGTGGCAGTTAGTCTTGTTAACGTGGATTTCAGATGTTTATTGAACATCTCTGCATAACAATCTATGGATAATAAACTGACATTTTTAAGTGTTTCCCTTTAATGAACTGGTACCACTGATACAATATCCTTGACATGAAGGAGTGTATCTGTTGGTAAGTATCTCTTTGGGAATAAGTACAACCCCTCTAGAGGATAACAGTCATGAAGGGGTGTATCTGTCAGTAAGTATCTCTTTAGGAATAAGTACAACCCCTTGAGAGGATGCTATTGTCTTTCAGCTTTTTGCAGTTAGGGGTCGCCACAGCGGAACTCCGGTCCGCTAATAACAGTACATATTCTCTGGTCTCCACCATAGTTATGGCCTTGCATAATGGCACAGCTTCTGGAAATGTTGTAGAATAGATTATTAATACTTTTACTTAATGTCACGCATTGCTAGATTTCCCTACTGAATCCAAAATGTCTATATAAATGAGATAATGTGGCATTCTATAATAGGAATTCAAATCAGTTATCTCCTTAATTTCAGGATGGGGTGTAGTTTTCAGACATTCTAGACAAGAAGCACAGGAATTTTCTATTTCTTTAATTATCCCTGAGACCAATAAAATCTAACACTCCTACCTAACTTTTGTCCATCGCCTTGTGACCCACTACCACATGTCTATAGAGTAACTTCATTCCTTGGGTCCTGTAAGCTTTTATCACTGACAGTCTATGCATATGTTCTCTTACTTACTGTAAATAAAAGGTAATCATTGAACTCAAAATAAGGATAAGATATAATAGGAAAACCTTGTTCACGTTCCCATATAACCTGTTATATTCTCTCTCTCTCTCTCTCTCTCTATATATATATATATATATATATATATATATATATATATATATATATATATATATATATCGCACTTCTTAAGGTGTCATCTTCCCAGTGTACATTTGTGTAAGTTTATTTGGCTTACCTATTAACTTTGGCTTACTTTCATTGCAAACCTATCTCGAGGAGGAAGGCAGAGCTTTAGCCTGCCTTGAGTGGAAGGTATGTATTTCTCTGCTGCACAAACTGACACAGAAATGTCCCCTAACTCTCCTTCTACAAAGGGCAGTTGTGTGCACAGGTGTCCTACAGCTTCAATCTTTCTTCTATCCGCAGAAGCTTCTTCAGAGTTTCCTTTTTTTCTTTAGCTTCCTGTTGGTGTCAGCAACAGGTTTAAAACTCTGCATTTTGCTATCGGTCTCACTTTTAATACTCATAGTTCTTTGCTTTGAGGGTCCACACTTACCTGCCCTTCTTCTGCTATTATTACATTGTCTGTAGGGATGTAGGCACGAGGGTACAATACTTGCTGAAGTTGTTTAGTATCAGAGGATGAGTGAATAACAGTGCCCAGCTAGTAATTATCAGCAAACTTGGTCAACTACACTTTTGGGATATTGCACTGGATGTCTGCAACACACACATCCATCCATCCATACATACATGCATGCATGCATTCAGGGCATCTGCATGTCCTCCCTTTATTTGTTTCCTGCAGGTGCCCTGGTTTCATCCAACATTCCATAGACATGCAGTGGGTGGATTGGACACTCTAAATTGGTCATAGGTGTGAGTGTGCATGCAAGTGTGAGGTATGGAAGAACACCTACAGTAGGGCTAGCCACCCATCAGTATAAACCTTGGCTCTACATCACTCTCACTGTTGAAGTTGCACCCTGATTCCATGTGCAAAAATGGGAAAAGGTGCTTTGGATGGATGGATGGATGGATGGATGGATGGATGGATGGATGGATGGATGGATGGATGGACTTATGCCTTCAAGATAAATGCCAAACAAGAGATGGTAAAAACAATGATCCCTGTGGTACCCCACTACTTACAATTTTACTTTGAGAGAGTGTTCATTGGTTCATAGGTATGTATGAGGCTAATGAGCACCAGGGCCTTCCTTAGCCAGGTCATACAACATAACCCAATTATGTCAATTTGTATCATGGACTTTTATTAGTTGGGGGTATGTTAGGAAGTTTCTAGAGGTTTTGTGTGGGGTGTTAATTTGAGTATTCCTGTGTGCCTCTGTCTGTCAGAGATATGGGGGTCAGACCCAAGATGAAGTTCCAATTACCCATCCAGGGTTACAGTGGCTAACAGACTGGGATCTGTCATATAGCCAAATTTTAATCTAGTAGATAACATAGAGGTTTGCATGAAGTTTGCCAAACTTTTTAACAAGACAAGCATAGGGGATAGTGCCAAAAGCTTTGGACAGATTAAGATAAGTAGTGTGGCCATTGTCCCCAGCCTCTGTAACCTTTTCAAAGAAGCTTACTAGGTTCAGGAGACAGAACCTGCCCTTCACAAAACCAAACTGATTGGGATTCAGATCAGATAAGTTGTCAATGTCTGCATAAACGAGTTCTGTTATGATACAATCCATGGCTTTGCATATAAGGGTGGTGAGGCTGATGGGCCTAGAATTGCATGGATTTATAAATTGTGAACCCCTGAGGCCATTCTCCAGGCATTAGGTACAAACCCTGTGGATAGGTTGAAGTTAAATAGTTTAAGTAAAGCCTCAGATAGTACATACTTGACACTGATGAGAATAAAACCTGGGATGTCATCTGATACCATAGAAGTATCATTTTTTATCTTTTAATATTTGCTCCAATGAGATTTCATGACAAATTATCTTTTTAGAGATAACTAGAGCTAACAATTTGAATAGTCAGGGTAAAGGCAGCACTAAATTTGTCTGCTGAAATATTCGCTATATGCTTAAAATTGGAATACGTGATATGGTCGTAGACAATCTCAGTGCACTGTCTGATGTCATTTCTTAATTTCCTGACATAACTGAAGAAAGATTTGTCATTTCTATTAATATCTATACTGACCATAAGCATATAGTCTGCTTTATTTTTTCTAATAGTTCTCTTAAGTTGCTGACAGGCATGTTTCGGTGTGGTCTTAGTAGAAGGGTGGGATTTCGTCTAATGGGTTCATTATTTCCTTCTTGATACAATTTATTAATATGGCAGTTCCACCAGAAAAGTATTTTTTCTTGAATTTACCATTATATTTAGGGTGGGTGGGCACTGACTTTTATATGCAGATGAATAGGTGCTGGTAAATATCAGAGGTGAAAGTGTCAGACCTCTCTGTTAGGTTAATTGGCAAAGGACTGTTAGGAATTTTGAACAGTTCTGCAAGATGAAGTAGGTTTGCATTGGTGAAGTATCTAAGGATACTACAAGTGACAACGAAGATGAAATGGTCAGATTTATCCCAAACAAAACTAAGACTCTTTGTACCAAAGGCAAGCGTCCAGTCTGGTGGACCCCAGCCATAAACAAGCTCTACAACAAAAGGAGGAAGCTACTACAAGATAGAGCAAAATCCTTGAAAGGTAAGACACCATTGATCATTATAAGTAAAAAACTAAGAGCTCTCATAAAATCATCCAAGGCAAATTTTGAGAGAAAAATCGCCAAGGACTCAAAAGACAATCATAAGGCCTTCTTTAGCTATGTTAGAAACCTAGGAGGAAACTCCCAGATATGCTCAGAATTAGTTCAAAATGATGTGAAGATTACTGAACCTACACACATTGCCAACATACTGGCTGACAGGTTCAGTGCAAACTTCTCCCCCCCCCAAAAGGAGAGATATCTATACCAGAGGATTGTAGCCCCCAAACATCTCCAACACCCAGGTGAGAACTGCTCTCTCCAAAGCAAAAAACACAGCATCCATGGGACTGGATGGTGTCCCTGGCTGTGTGCTCCACGAACTCAATGAGGAATTAAACCCGCAGTTAGGACAGCTGTTTAATCTTAGCCTCACCTCAGGATCTGGCGACGAAGGAGGGCGCACGCGCACTGTGGTCCCACTTCACAAGGGCGGTGCCTCCACCGACCCTGGAAATTACCGTCCCATTAGCTTGACAAGCCTTATCTGCAAAGCCATGGAGAGGATCATAATGGAACTCATAAATAAAGACATAGGAACTTGCAGACTTTGGATCCAACCCAGTTTGGCTTTGTCAAAGGCAGATCATGCCTTTTAAACTTGGTTGACTTTTCGAGACAGTCACCAAGGCCATTGATGAGGGAAAGGCAGTCCATACAGCCTACCTTGACCTGGCAAAGGCCTTCACACAATACCCCACTCAGGTATCATCGAAAAACTCATCAGCTTGAATGTAAACCCATACATCACAAGATGGGTTGCAAACTGGCTAAGTGACAGAACCCACAGGGTCAGAGTTGCTGGAGCCATGTCAGACTCAAAGCCTGTCACAAGTGGTGTCCCACAGGGATCAGTCCTGGGTCCACTCTTGTTCGGCATCTACTTTTCTGAAGTACAAGCAAACACAGGAGGGTTATGGCTGACAAAGTTTGCAGATGACTGCAAACTGGGCCATAGTCGAAAACACATCTGACACAGATATCCTTCAGAAGGGCCTCACAGAAACGGATAACTGGTGCCAGAGCCATGGCCTAAAGTTAAATGCCAAGAAATGCATAGTCATACCCTTCGGGAAAAACAAGGTTACCCCTAGCTACCATATAGGTGGCAATCCACTGAGCACAGAAGAAGTCATCAGGGATCTGGGGACCCAGGTTGACAGTAGCCTTTCGCTTGACACTCATGTTGCTAAAGTAGTTAGGAAAACCTTCTACATTGCCCACCTGATCATGAAGGGATTCACATCTAGACCAAGGGAGGTCATCGTCCCCTGTACTCATCACTCATTAGACCTATGATTGAGTACAATGCCCCATTCAGAATGTATCTGACCCGACACCTGCAGCAGCTGGAAAGGCCCCAAAAGTTCCTCACCAAAAGGATAAAGGGTCTCAAAATATGTCATATGCTGCCCGACTGAAAGAACTCCAGCTCTATTCAGTCTCATACCGCTTGCTCAGAGGTGACCTGTGTCTGACATATAAGGCCATGTCAAACCCTGATTTGATGAATATGCTTCACCTCAAAAATCTAGATCCCTCAGAACCACAAGGGCGGGAGACTTAAACCTTGACTCGGTTATTAATAGGTTGTGCTGGAGGCACAGATTCATCACCCAGAGACGTGCTATGCTGTCGAACAAAATCCCGGTACATGTGAGGCAGAGCACCTCGCTGGCCTTGTTCAAGAGGAATCTTGACCAATGGATGGGGGATTGCAGATATACCCCAGGGATTACTTCAGTGTCACTGCTTGACAGAGGCACAGCAAAATAATAGGCATAGTTTTATTCAAACTAAAGGGGTGGCGAAAGCCAAATAACTATGGGCTAGGCTTATAAATGCCCTTGGGCAGATAGCCTAGTACGAACCTATGAACCTATGAACCTATTATGTAGGAGTGAAAAGATGAGGGGAGGGGTACTGGCTCTCTAGGTTGTTAAGGACCACATAATGGATATTAGAGCTTCTAATATGTAATTTTACTATTTATTTTAGATTATTGGCTTTAACAAAATATAGAAAACCCAGATCATATCCATTTTGAGATATCTACATGTCATTTAATGCTTGTGCAATTGAAATTACCTGAAAAGAAGATATTTGTTTTGATAATTAACCCATACCTCTCAACCTCTTACAGCAAGAAATCCGGGCAAAGCCATAAATAATGGGGGTACAAAGGCCCAAAATAAGGACAATTTTTAAATATTGCTCTTACAAACATAGAACGTAGATATAATAACAAGTTTTCCATTAACATGAATTTTCTGAAGGGTTTGAAGTCTGAAACTCAAATGTCTGTCATTATTTACTTACTTAAAGCTTTGCCAATGATTTTCTAGAAAACCACAATTTTGTGAAAAATGGACCAAAAATATGGGGCAAAAATCTGGACATTCTGCAAATCTCTCTGCAGTCGAGAGGTATGATCTCAGTGGTGTTAATTTCCATGGTCGTTGGAGGATATTGATGCGGATTTCTAGGTAACAATAAAGCAGTAGTTGGGCCCGTTAATGATGATTTTGAACCCCAACATTTTTAAGTCTCTGTGCAGACATCTGTCTTGTTCCGATTGTTGCTTCAGAGTTTCCTACCATATCACTTTTAGTTTCTATGCTGACTTCTCTTATGCCACTGGGTTTCAACTTTTTCATTACTGGGACAGGTTTCTGGTAAAGCATAAAACCTTTTTTTCCTGTCTAGCCATAACCAGATTCTACCATCTATGCTATTTTCCTTTTCCTGGGTATGCTGGATCTCCATAAAGGTTGTAACTATAGCAACCCCCCTCCCTATTCTTATACTTAACGGTGCATCAGCCTGCCACAGATGGGTACACCAAGCTCGTTCATTATTATTTTCGAATTAGGTGTTTAGCTGCCATACAGTATCTGTAGAAAATCCGTCTTCCTAAATCTTTCCTGGTGCTTTAAAATGTTTTTTTTTCTATTATGATATCATGAGGCAATCCAGGAACCAGGGTTAAAGGATGCAATTGTTTTCCTAAAAATGTTTGAGTTTCTACATGTGTAATGAGAAATTTCACTTTACCTCTGTGAGTTACCTCTACCTTTGTTTGTTATTAACCTTATGCTTACGTGCATAGGGCCCTCTGTCAAGGCTAATTATGTTTACAGAATCCAATAAAGCTTGAGTTTTCTCCCCTCTCTAATATTATACAATTTACTAACCAAGTGACCCTGTGCTACACTGTCATTGCACGGGTAGTGACCCTGTGCTACACTGTCACTGCACGGGTAGTGACCCTGTGCTACACTGTCACTGCACGGGTAGTGACCCTGTGCCATACTGTCATTGACCGGTTATCTACAGCCTTCTTAACACTGTTTCCATCGCGTTTCGTCTTGCATTGCACTCTGTCATATTTCTATCTGCAAGTTGTTAGTAATATGGAGCCAACCTTCTTCCTCTGTCTAGATTGTGCTGTCTAGGTCCCATATCCCATCTCTCCCTCTATTAAGTTCAAAACTCAGACCAGTCTTGAGTATTGAACACCATATTTGATGGAAATATTGTACATGTTCTATATAATTTTGGCTGCATTTTGGCTCTAAGGTATTGCCAGTGTCATTGTCTGAGATAAGAATTATCTAAATAATGCTGTTTCTTTAAGAGTGGTCAGGTAGCACTGTGTATTATCTAGAGGAGAAATAACTTTCAGTTGCATTAATGGTTCATTATAACACCAATTATATCATTTACACATGTATAAAAGAAGGGCCTTCCTAGGTCACAACAGATTCACTAGAAGCCCAATCAGAGGCTAACTGCCCGGTTCCCTATTAGATGAACGAACGCTTAAAATGCTGAGTACGACATGCTCAATAGCTTTTAAGTGAATGTTCATCTAAGCAAAACCAGAGAGTGTTGAAACAAGGAGTTTTGAAAAGTTACAGTTGGCCAGCCATGAGGAAGCCGATGGCTGGCTTCAGAACATTCACCCTGTCTCTCCGTTCTTACATTCCTCCACTGTGGTGCGTTGTTAACCTTCACCCTGTGTAATGTTACGACAGTCCTCCACTGTGGTGCAATCTCGGAGTTGGTATATTTAAGTAGGGGGGTTGGGAAGGCATAGCCCCCCACTTTATTTTATTTGTCGATTTGTTTTTGTTTTTTTTTTTTTGTTGTTTTTTTAGGGGAGGTTGGTGTACAGTGCATTGTAGTTGTCAGCCGTTGAGTTCCTGACGGCTGACCAGCTATAACATTTTTAAACTCCTTGTTTCGATATTTTGGGGTTTTGCTTAGATGAACGTTTGCTTAAAAGCTGTTGAGCATGTCATACTTGACATTTTAAACAGTTGTTCATCTAATATAGACCCTAACTAACCAGTGTACCAGATTTCTTAGACTCTTGAAGGGAGGCTTTTGTCCTGTTTACCTGTATACTTGGGTTCAAGTGGAAACTCTAATGGTTCCTAAATTGGAAGTTGGGCCTTATGCCAGAAGAGGGATTCATATGAAGGAAAGATGTCCCCATTTGTCGGAGCAGGAAACTCTAGACAAGCTGCATTACCATTGAACTAGAGTGTGATGCCTTGGGTGAACGGCAGGTTCATCTGGAGCTTGCAGCAACTTCATCTTGACTAGATTAGGAGTTTCACGGGTATTGGGAATTTTTAAATTAAATGGTGCAGAATTCTGTTAACAGACAAATTTTTGTCATCCCCTGTGCACCACCTAATGTGTGCTAATCCTAACCCTATCTCTGCCACTAATTCCAATCCTGAACCTTACCTTAGGAAAAAACCTTTACATAGCACTGCTTCTACACACAACAATCACACACACGCTACACACAACAATCACACACACGATACATACATACCAGTACACATCAACAACAATAAATCTATCTCCTTCCCTAGTCCTTACTGTAACCTTAACCAGCAAACACTTGCATACTCTCTCCTATCAGTAATGCAAAGACTTTCATTATATCTGAAAGTTTTGGCATTAAAACCCACTCCTGCACTTACTAAAGCCATAATCACTCAGTCTTCCTCCTGCCAAAATCTCCAGCACTTGACAAAGACATCTTTCAATAAACTTCCCAAGAACTTCATTCCATTAATGAACTGACTATTCAAAAGAGTGACAAGCACCTATTTGTATGTGTATATATGTTGTTGTTGTTGTTGTTGTGTCTTTCGGCTTTTGCCGGTTAGGGGTCGCCACAGCGGAACTCTGGTCCGCTAATAATTGGTAGTTGATTTTTATGTGCCGAGTTACTAGCCCTGATGCACAACCTTCAACGAAGGTACGCCCATTCATGGATGTCTCCACGCAGAAGACGCTCTAGCTGAGAATCGAACCGGACACAGCATCTTACTGTGAGGTGACAATGCTACCGCAGCACCACCACCGCAGGTTATATGTATATATATATATATATATATATATATATATATATATGTATATGTATGTGTGTGTGTGTGCATATATAGATATATATATATATATATATATATATATATATATATATATATATATATATATATATATATATATATATATATGTCTTCTTGATAACATCGAAAACCCACATACTCGAAAACGATAACACCAAGATGAAAACACCAATCGTCACTTAACCGACTCCACACTATACCAAGAATTTACAAAGGGAAATTAACCAGTTGGCCAAAAACACAAGAAACTACACAGAAGCACTTCGAACCCACACCCCTCAACGTGGGGGGCTGCACCCACCACACACCCCCTAACTAATTATGCCAACTTTGAGATCACACTATAGTGCGGAAATGGCAAATACCCAAATGTTGGCCGACTGCCTCCTTTCCTTGGGTAATTGTTGTTTATGTGGGGAGTCAGTTAAGTGAAGATTTGGTGTTTTTGTCTCTGTGTTATTGTTTTCGAGTATGTAAGTTTTTGATCTTATCAGGCAAACGCATATTGTTCATAGGTTCATACATATATATTAGGGTAACAACCACCAGGGCTTTTATAAGCATAGCTGTGCAATCCAACCCAATTGTGTCGCTATTTATCATGGGCATTTATTAGAAGGGGATTATGTTAGTTTCTAGAAGTTATTTGATGGTGGGGGGGGGTGTTAGTTTGGACATTACTATTTGCCTCTATCAGAGACATATAGCCAGACCCATAGTGACTTTTCAATTTCTTATCCATTGGTAAAGGTCAGCCTTTAATAGGGTTAGGGTTGGACATTGCTTCATATGGATGGAGAGCCTGTTCCAGAGCATGAGGATTCTCTGTGACACATATCTGTTTTGCCAACATGTCTTATTTATGGCACAAGCAAAATTTAAATCCTTGGATCTAGTGATTCTAATGCTTTTCATTTTGCAAATGCACAAAAGGTCCATCAGAGTTGGATCTGAGGTAAACTTTGTATGCCAGGCATATATTGCCTCTCAGTAATCTGTAGGAAACAGAATATAGAGAAAGGGTTTTAAGGTGATCTATACAGGACAATGTGTTTATACCCTGGATTCTCCTGATAAGGAACCTGTAGGGGCATTCCAACTATTGTGTATGTTTGGTCAGGTACATGCCAAAGGAGGCATTAAACTCTATGATGGGTAGGATAAGGTCCAGATAAATTGGGACTGTGACATCCTTGGATCTTGATACCATGCTTTTACTTATATGTTGGGCAATCTAGAATGATTTTCTTAGTACCTTGGCCACATGTTGATAAAAGGCAAGATTACTGACTACATATGTTTCCAGATTCATGAATACTGGTTCAACCCTTTTGGGTGTTTTATTGATGAAGTAATTAGCCTGGGTGGCAGTGTTCACAAAAGTCACTATAATGCATTTTTGGCATTGAGTTTAATCCATAACTTTGGCACCAGTCATTTTTCTGTGTTAGACCCTCTTGTAAGCTGTTTGTGTCATGGGGGTAATCTATGATAGTTCCAAATTTGCAGTTATCTGTGAACTTGGTCAACCAAAGGCACTTGACATTAACCTTTACCTCCAAGAAGTAGATGCCAAATAGGAGCAGTCCCAGCATGGATCCCTGAGGGACCCAACTGGTGACCAATCTCTTAGCAGAGGTGATATCACCAATCCTGAGTTCCTGGGTCCTGTCTGTGAGTGAGCCAGAAGTCTAGTGTGTTATGTAGGGATTTATGCCCAGTTCAATGAGTTTGTCAATTATACCCAAGTGGGGTCTAGTATCAAACATGTTAGCCAGGCAGAGGTGGGTGGTATGGACCATCCATTGCCTTAGCGACCTTCTGTAAGAAGTCCACCAGGTTTACTAGGCATGGTCTTCCTTTGATAAAGCCAGCCTGGGTTGGGTCCAGTGTCTGAAAGTTACCTATGTCTCTGTTGATCATTTCCATGAAAATTCATTTCATGGCTTTGTATATTAGAATAGTCAGACTAATAGGTCTGTGGTTGCCAGGGTCAGTGGATGGTTCACCCTTGTGAAGTGGGATAACCATTGCAGATCTCCATGCTCCTGATATAAGGTCTGTTTTGGGGCTATAAATGAAAAATGACTCAAGTTTTTCTGACAGGTCATGTCTTAAGCTATTTAGGAGGCATTCCTGTATATTGTCAGGGGCAACTGAGATTCTGTTTTTAGCCATAGCAAGCACCACCAGGACCTGCTCCCTGCTAATAATTGGGGGGATATGCTAGAATGTATTTCATGGAGGCAGTCAGTGGAGGGGGGGGGTTAGTTTGAGCTGAATTTGTCAGCCAGCAAATTCGCTATGTTAATCTGCTCAGCAAAGGTGGCACTATTGACCACCATTTTGGCATGCTGATGTGTGCAGCCTGTGAAGTGTTGGACATAGTAGAAAGTCTTATGGTTGTCTTTGGCCTATGAGGCTATCTTGACCTCATATTTCCCTTTTGAACTTAATTAGTCCTCTTAGTTTCCTCTTTACTTTAATTAGAGAACTCCTATCATTATGGGACTCGGTCTTCCTGATTTCAGCCATGACATTTTTCCTTTTGTTATATACCTGTTAAGGTTAGGATTCCACCAGTGCAGTTTGTTTTTAGAGTTTGTTTTGGGTATACTTCTAGTAAGTACAGCAACCCATATACAGCCATTTACATGATTGCACAGGATCTCTGTGAACAATTCCACATAGGTTGCTGTGAACTCTGAGTTGGGGGGGCACTGACTTTGATAAACTAATGCTTAATAGGGCATAGTTTGTTTTGGAATAGTTCCCAAATGTTACAGGGTTTTCTAGGTTTATCAAGTGGTCTGACTGCAACACTTAGGATGTGACACTGGTGGGGAGGATGCAGTGCTGTCCCATACTGGTGAGTACCAGGTCCAGTATGTTTGAACCTCTGGTGAGTCCGTACGCTATCTGGTCAAGGGTATTTGTGTTAATAAAGTGCAGGAATCATTGTGCCTGAGATAGTGTATGTTTTCCAGTCTATTAAGGGGTAGTTAAAGTCTCCCATGAACAGATTATTTGGTTTAATGGTGAATGTCTCCAGTAAATTTAGGTATGATATAGTACAGGATTTTGTCTATGGCAGGGGCCTGCAACATTCACTATCAAAATTCCCACCAAAATAAAATTCTTCGGGAGCCACAAAACCCATCTGACCCCTAAAATGAAGAAAACACAGCGTATAAAGTTTTACGTATAGCTATTATACTAAATACAATAGAAATACAAGAACTAAGTTTATAAGAGCAATATTTAAAATCTGTCTCTATTTTTGTTCCTTTGTTGGGATTGTTCAATTGCTCTGTGTGTGTGTGTGTGTGTGTGTGTGTGTGTGTGTGTGTGTGTGTGTGTGTGTGTGTGTGTGTGTGTGTGTGCATCATATCTCTTGACCTCTTAGAACAAGAAATCTGGACAAAGATATAAATAATGGGGCACAAAGGCCCAAAAATAGGGACACTTTTTAAATATTGCTCTTACAAACTTAGAAAGTCGATAGAATAACAGATTTTGCATTAGCATGAATGTTCTGAAGGGTATGAAGTCTAAAACTCAAACGTCTGTCTATTTTTTCTGACTTTAGCCCGAAATGATTTGTCAGAAAACTACAATTTTATAAGAAACAAACCAAAAATATGAGGCAAAAGTCAGGACATTCTGCGAAAATCTGCACAGTTGAGAGGTAACTTTGTGTGTGTGTGTGTGTGTGTGTGTGTGTGTGTGTGTGTGTGTGTGTGTGTGTGTGTGTGTGTGTGTGTGTGTGTGTGTGTGTGCGCGCATGTAAAATGCATGCATGCTAACAAAAGCAATGTTATTGTAGCAAGTTTATAAGTTTATAAGAGCAATATTTAAAGTCCACCCTTATTTTTGTTTGTTTGTTCTCCTTTACTTATGGCTCTGTCCAGACTTTGAGAGAGATGGAAACCATTCAGGAGATCCAAAACAAAAAGAGCAACCAGTGAAAAGGCAAAAATGTACCAAAAAAGAAGAAAACTGGTAGGCAGAGAGACGTAAAACAAAGTCTGTTTAATAAAACACAGATAATAAACACAGAATAAAACTAAAAAAACAAGGATGAGCTCTTTCATACCTACTAGGTACTTAATCAGATCGAACTAAAGCACATATAACAAGCAGCATTTTTAATTCATTGTCTTAGGTCACATGACATCAATACTGGCTTAATTGGAATAACATCAGTTAACCCCTTCCCATCAGTAGCTCGGAGTATATGCATCCATTTGATTTCAACACATTCTGTTTGTGTCCTTACATCACCCCCTCTAGGTCCTGGCACATAAATCTCTAGAACCATGAATTTAAACCAGTGATTGCATCCTGCAGCTCTTACATGTTTTGACAATGCATTCCTTTCATCACTTCTATTTATACTATAGAGATGCTCTCTGATCCTGTCTCTTAGGGACCGGTTGGTTTTGCCAACATAGAAACATTTGCAAACCTCACAAGAGGCACAGTAATCCACATTTTGGCTACCACAATCAGCATAAAGTTTGACATTAAACACTCGCCCTGTGTCTGGATGTATAAACTTATCATCAGTATTAATGTATTTACATACATTGCAGTGATGCCATGGGTACGTGCCTACTCTCTCACTCACAACGTTCCTATTCTTGGTCAAAGATTTATAACAGAGCATCTTCTTAATAGATGGGCGATTAACTCATTCACTCCAGTACAACTATTTTGAGTATGTACCTTTAACTCCTAGTGGGTGTGGCCTGAGCCTTTAAAAATTAAATTATCG
>NC_056735.1:113244110-113326610 GCF_019279795.1 Protopterus annectens | reverse complement strand
GTCTATTCCTCTAAGTTCACTGTCTTATGATTAGTGAACCTAGCAGGAGTATGCTCACAGTCTATGATTAGTGAACCTAGCAGGAGCAACTTCAGTGTCTATGATTTGTGAACCCTGCAGGGGTAGTAGCTTCACTGTCTATGATTAGTAAACCTAGCAGGAGTAGCTTCACTGTCTATGACTAGCGAGCTTAGCAAGAGTAGCTTCACTGTCTATGATTAGTGAACCTAGCAGGAGTAACTTCACTGTCTACGATTAGTGAACCTAGCAGGAGTAGCTTCACTGTCTGTGATTAGTGAACCTAGCAGGAATAGGTTCACTGTCTATGATTAGTGAACCTAGCAGGAGTAACATCACTGTCTATGATTAGTGAACCTAGCAGGAGTATCTTCACTATCTATGATTAGTGAACCTAGCAGGAATAAGTTCACTGTCTATGATTAGTGAACCTAGCAGGAGTAGCTTCACTGGCTATAGTGAGTTTGTACTCAGTCTCAAGCATTTTAGCTCGGTTATCCCAAGTTTATAAATTATAGCCCTCAGTCTTTGTGAGTAATTAGCCTTGTATGTATGTATGTTAACCATAGTCTCATTTGTACCCAGGATTTCCACACTTTTAAAAGTGGGTTATCCACTACTAGTAAGGACAGGAGAGCTACACTGTAAGCTATGTGAAAAAGTATCTTTACTAAGCAAACTAATCACCATTGAAGTATTCAGTAAGAAAAGCACTAAAAAATCAAATAAAGTGGGTACAAGATAATATATAAATAAGTGCTATCATTCTTTCATAACTAGAACTTCATCAGAAGAGCAAAACTTCTACAATCATGTGGCAAGTCAGTTGACAATCTGTGATATCAAAGAGCTAATAATAATTGACATTCTTAAAAGCTTGCATCTAAAAACTGCTAGAAACTTGTCACAGAGAGTTTATGAATACCAGTTAGTCATTAAAAATAAGGAAATGAAAAATGCATTGACAAAACATGCACTCATATGCAAAGACTTCAGAAAATTTTATTTTTTTTTGTCTTGGATCAACTTAAGGAGGATGCACTATTTGGCAACTTTAATAATAAACTTGATGTAAAAGAAGTGAGGTGGCTGCTATTTTTACCTGCCAATAAAGCTTCAGGGTTGAATAAAATTCTAAATATTAAATATTAAATGCATGTTAAAAGCAAGGAGATTGTGACCATATAAATATGTCATTATTATTTGATAAGATATTTATTTTTGCAGTTTTAGACACAAGCAAAATGTAGATTATTATTTGTTTTTAGGAATGACAGATTGTCAGCTGACTTGTCATGTGACTTTCTTAAATGTATTTAAACAATTGACTGTAGACATTTTGTTGTTCTGATGAAGTTCTGGTTATTAAAGAACATAAATGTTCAATTATATATTATCTTGTGCCCACTTTATTTAAGTTTTTAGTGCTTTTGGTATTGAGTTAAACAAGTATTTACAGTCCAAAGTAAAAGCATTTCTTAGTCTGTGTTTAAAGTCAACAAATAGCATCCCCAAAAAGACAGCAAAGAACCGAAAATAAACAATTATTTGAAAAAACTGTTCAAACAAGTGTGTAGTCAGGTACTTCTAAACCTTTGCTTTATTTGTGTCACGGTTACCACTTTTGTCTCAAATAATTTTAAAAGAGGCTTTTTTAATAGTTAGAATCAAAAACTATATATGAATGAGTTGATTGCATGTATAGATGTAAAACACAGAAGTCCAGTTAGCAGACATATGTTGGATATACCGATGTTATGTAGTAGAACACAACAAGGAAAAAGTCCTAAAATATAAACTGTCATTAGGTAATATTACCAATAAATAAGCATTTATCAAGGACATATCTTAGATAAGCTAACAAGGGCTTCAGATATAAAATTTGTATAAAAGCTTTCTTGAACATTAATATTTTGCTTATTTTTTAATTTATTGTGTTCTTTAACTAGGTAGATAGGCTCGTCAAATTCTTCTTTTTCAGCCACAATTGATGCAACAGGTTAAAACAGTAGAACTGCATATATAAGGGCATGCAATAAAAAAATTCAATACATGTTATACAGCTAAAATTAGTCTATGTATACAATTTCATTGCAGCAAGAAATGTGTGTTGAAAAATAAACAGCCATACCTCTAGAAAGATCTATACAGAATGGTGACAGCAAGAAACTAATGGTGTAAACTAGTCGTGGTAGCACAGGGGAAATATATGCAGTCATATTGATGGCCTGCTGTTACACTTTAAATGGAAACTACTCTGAACACACATATATAGCAAGAACTATATGAAGATACGCTCATAAAGCACACATAGCATATTTATACTTGTATTCAAAGTACAATTAGTTTCATACAGTTGTGAACTATACAAAATCAGAAAAAGCCCCTCACACATTTGCTATTTTAGTACTGTTACCCTGAGATCATGCTAGCTCAAAGAAATAATAAAAAAAATAATTCTTGCCCATTACCAGATATACAGTAATCTCAGAACACACATTTAAGTATATTCTATGAGGTCGCACATATCACTACAGTGTGTAGCAAGCAAATGAACATTGCTAAATGTTATATCAAGAAAATACACCTCAACAAACTTAAAAAGAGCAGTCAGGTTTTGAGCACCTGCACAGAACCATTATATCAAGGCATGCAACAATGTATGTTTATTTTTTGAAAACGTTGCTCACTTAGGCAGTTTATATTTGTATAATTGCAATATCCAGTATAATAACTCAAACTGTTGAAAATATGAATAAATATTTCAGATATGTGACTGGTCTGCAAGTATTCAGAATTAGTTCCTTTCCTTTAGCCCACTGAATGCCAGGATAGGCTCTGGTTCCCCTGCCATCCCTAGCTGGATAAGTGAGGTAACTGGTGAATGAATGAATGAATGAATGAATGAATGAATGAATGAATGAATGAATGTATTTATTTATTAATATTCCAATAAACTGAATAATTGACATGAGTATTTAATTTGAACCATTCAAACTCTAGACTAACTTCCTTCAATCAGAGGATTACGAACGTATGGTTGACAACTTTAAAAGTTTTGTTTTTCCTAAATCTCAGGAAAAAAATATGGCAGTGAACAGTTCATCATCTGTGCTTTTCAGAACTGTAACAATTGATTTCTATTGTTTGCTGATGCCACATTTGGAAATGTTAAACTATCTGTACTTTTAAAGATAATCAATAATCTGAAAATCAACCACATTCACAAAAATGTCAGTTGATAATGGTAGTGGAATTAGAAGTTCACAATTGTTCAGTCTACTTCAGACTTCATCTTTAAAAGGGGAATTTCAGTGGCACATCTCCACACAAGAGATATGTAGCCTTTTCTTAGAGCACTCCTGTCACATTATGTGCAAAAATAAGAGGACAAACTTTATTTTCAAAAGGACAGCCCTCAGAAGAGATGAGCAAGGATTAATTCATGGAAAGAATGGTAAATGTTAGCACTAACTTTTTTCAAGAGACAGTAAGGACACAAACAAAAAGAAAGTTTGGAAGTCCATTGAAGAGAGATAAAATAATTCCACTGAATGGTGGGGTAATGAAATAAGATACATTTAAACCAGATCTGCCATTTGTCTATAAAAAAATAAATGGACGCACACTGCTTGGATCTATAGGCCTTTAGTAACTTTCAGAATCGTTGTTTATTTGGCCCCAGTGAAGAGTAAATGTAAATCATAGCAATATTCTGATTTCTGAAGGGCATTGCTATTTATTAATAACCCCAAATACATGAATTCAGAAATAAACCCAAAGCTTGCCTCTAATGTGCTAATAAGAAAACTATCTATAATATCTCCAAAACCTAGAACTTCAGAATTTAAACAATTATCGTGCCCATAGCATTTAAGTTATTGACAAACAGTATATAATTGTATGCACACTGTAGAACTTTTGATGACTGACTCGCCTCAGGCGAACCATTAATTAACATTAAGAAACAGCAGAGGTAATGAGGCTATTCCCTGTCAGAGAATATTACGGGCACCAAAGAGAGGAGTGCTACATTGTAAAGGTGAATAAAAGTACACTCAGTTATTTACCTGATGCTGCACCCTTCTGAGACCTTTTGGAGGGAACCCCAAGTTATACAAAGGGTTCAAGATAAAATGTCTGTCACATCTGTAAAAGATTCATCATTATACACCTTGTTTTTCACATAAAATATAAATCAAAGTTAATGAAGCTACTTCAGTATCATGAGCAACTTAAAATCCCAGCAGGGTGTAGAAAAGATAATGCACAGTCAATATAAATGGGTATGTGAGAAAAATGCATTTTTAAATGCCTAGCCAAAACAGACAACAATGAGACAGATATGTGTTTAATTATCCAGTTTGTTTCTTGTGAATTTTATTGTGGCAGAATAACTTTAGCTAGCTTTAGAAAGGAAGAAAATTCTACAGTAAAAGCAGCAGCATTCAAATTATGCAAAAGAGAACAAAAAACATTTCACATTTTCTAAACTCTCAGTCAAAAAAAACTCATTGAAAATTAAGTTTCTTCTCTGTCTCTCTCTCACACGCTTTCTCTCTTTTTTTACTAGCCACGTTTCTATCAGTGACTATGTTTGTGTCCGTACCGGCTTTATCCTTCACCTCACAATAAGATTTTCCCTAATCATTCCTTGATGAAAAGAGGCGATGTGCTCATTACTTCTGTTTGAACTATAGCATTTTCATGCATGGTCTCCCATCATCCCACTAGAATTTCACTATTTTTGCTTCTGCTTAGGCATTCTTTGGTGGATATGAACACTTATTTTGCATTTTTCTCACTACCCCACAAAACACACACACACACACACACACACACACACACACACACACACACACACACACACACACACACACACACACACACACACACACACACACACACACACACACACACACACACACCTGTCATGGCCTTCTTTAGGTTTTCTTTTGCCTGTTGGCTGAGTTTTGTAGCATTTCCTGTGAGACCTTTCTAGTTTTGTTTATTGTTCTAACTTCCACGTCTTGTCCTTCTGCATAGCTTTCTATTTTCATTGCTTATGTCTCCTATTTGCTTTTGTAGTCATATTGGTTGTCTCTTTAATCACTTTCGTCTGTGACACACATTTTGTTCTGACTTATTTTCTCCCTATGCTTGCCAGCCATCAGACCTCCTTCTGAGTAACTTATGTTGTTCATTCATTTTTCTGCCACATTGATTGTTATGCCACACTTGACCCCATGAGGGGGGGTTCCCAGTTTTTCCTTTTTTTTGTAGAATTAGCAATGCAATACCCATACTGCTATGGGTGATTATTAATGGAGGTAAGAGCCAAATGAAGGAAAATCTATCATCTATATGAATGTGTGAGTTTTCTGTTGACCTGGTGACCCACGTTTGATAGAAACATACATGCCATTTAAGTACTGCACACAATACTGGTCCACTGGTGCATATGTATGTCTGCCTATGCACTGAAAGTGGAGTTGGCACACAAGTACTGCTTGTTATAGCTGAGATCCTTTGTTCTGATGCACCTCTTTCTGCCTTTGCCTTGGGTCAGTACAGTAATGCATTGTATCACATCCCTCCTGAGAATGGACAGCAGGCATTATCTGTTCTCATTTTCCTTTGCAGCCACTGCCACTAACTAGGTTTATAATCAATCCCTGCTTGTCTGAGTCACAGAGAGGGGTTTATTCCTTTACACCACAAAGGGTAATAATACATTAAGGGCCTTTTATCCTCCCACCAATGAAAAAATTTGCAAACCTTAAATTGAAAGTCAGAAAATGCAGCACTGTGTCCTTTGGCAAACATGAACACTCTTGCTCCTATCATGTAGGTAACACTCCTTTGAAAAGCAGCCATTAGAGACCAGGCCACTTTCATTGACAGTAATCATTATGTATCCACTGCCATTTGGAAATCTTTCCATCTAACCAGACCAATCACCAGAGTATATCTTCAAGGTCTAAGGAAGTTATCATCCCCTTCTACACCTTCCTTATCTGATGGACCTATGGAATTTCAAACACAGCCTAAAAACCTTTCTTGTAGACTCTTGAAAATGTCACTGCTCTGAACCTCCTGCCTAGTTCATAACATTGTTCCTTCACTTCCATCTTAACACTACTACTATCATGTCACACTAATTATACTTTGCTCATCATAGATGTTAAACATTCCTTCCTCTAACTGAATAACTATTATTAGTTCTGTGATGTCCCCACTCTGGGCCAGTAATCAAGGAGCCTCAGTCCTCACCACTGACACTGGAGAGGGATGTTCGCTTGGAAGAAAAATGGATACATCCAATTTTTCCAGATGCAGCTCTGCATCAATCACAATTTCCTTAAGAGCACAAAGGGAACACATTCAGCCCAGGGTCTGGATTTTTCTCTCTCTGTCTCTTCCCAGATCTCCAGTAAGGCTCCCCACTGGCACAGCTGTAGAGTTAAGTCCTCAGCTGAGCATCCAAGCCAAGTCCTCCAGCACCCTCTCTGTGAAACCAGAGCTTTGTGTCCCTGCTCCAAGTAGCTCTCACACACACACACACACACACACACACACACACACACACACACACACACACACACACACACACACACACACACACACACACACACACACACACACACACACACACTTTGAGATTTGATTTTCACACATGCACACACACACCCCTGGGAAAGGCTGGCACAGATTTACTAGCTATTACCCCTGTCCCCAGCCTATAAGGTAGTTACACTGCCACCAGACACCCCAAAGCCATCTTCTCTAAAGCTCTTGTAAGGGTACCGAATTATACTGAGCAAAATTAATAGTAATACAAACGGTAATGTTGCCCAAACAGCCAAGCTTTCAGGAGCGGTCACAGAGTCTCCAATAGATATAAGTACTCTCAAAGGTTAAAATATTCTATAAAGGACCAGCCACAATGAGAAGTTTAAATATATTTAATAATAAATAATAAAAGAGCAACAAAATGCTAAATATCTATTTACAATAAACATCAGAGTTTCACTGACAGGAAATATTAAAAATAACACAGGTGAGCAGGTTCACACAGTTACAGAAAGACAATGCTTAACAAATCTCACTATATTTTCCTGACCGATCTAAATAATTATTATCAATGGTTACTTACTAGAGCAAGTCAAGATGAAGTAGGTGAGATAACCTTCTTTGTCAGGTTACAAAAAGAGAGTGCAGTGAGACTTCAGTCTCACCTAGTATTAAAGTATAATTTTTTAGTGATGGATTATAGAATGACATCACATACATCTTGCCATCTGACTTCTGGTTTCCATGCCACCCCTCCTTCTTGGCTAGACGCTGTCAGGATTTAGCACATATGTGTCGATAATACAAATAGAGATAGCCTTGCTAAGATGTGCTGCAGTTCCTGGAAGTCATAAAACAATTTCAAACTTCTACCCTTCCAGAGTAATAATTAATTCACTGCAAAAGACATACATAAGGCTTTCTAGTGCTTGTTTTCCCAGACATTTTGTCTCTGGCTGCACTCAGAACTATAAGATACAATCTTTATGGCCTAAATTAAGTAATTTAATTTCTTACTATTTTTCAAAATTAACTGGAGCCGAGCTTAACCTGTTCTCTTCTAGTATTCTCTATTATAATGTATACATGTAATCAGTTACAATACATTACAGTCTGATATATATGTATATTTATTGTCGGTCCAGCAGGACACACTGTTGATACATTTTTAACACAAGCAACTTTACAGATACATTTTCAACATGTGTCTGTACAAATCAGTTCAATATACAAATGACATATAATTCTTTACAAAATTCCAGCTAGCTATGCTGGCATATATTACACAACCACTGCCCTACTTTTCATGGCATAGCTGGCAATATCCCACATTGTCACAAGCTCTACCAGCATTTATTATTAAGCTTCAGTCCCTTAAACCCAGCAACTGTTGTCTCTTCCTGCCCACACCAAAAATACCTCCATTTATACTGCTTCTACTACTGTTGTATTGTTAACAACTATTCCCTTCCCATCACAGTGAGTTGTCTATCCGGAGCCAGGATCCACCGGACTACATATGCACTTAAATCTTTAAACCACAAGTTCCACTATGACACAGTCATAGAACATGTGGTTGTAAATGACCTAAGACATACCTCACTGGACTATATGAAGAGAGACATGATGGAGCTCTCTCAATATGCGTCTCAGGCAGGTATGAATCTAGCCTTGAGTACCTTCACCTATGATGATGCCACAGTACCAGCAAAAAATGATTGACTTCAACAATTGGCTTAGGTTCTAATGTCACAACAAGGAGAGCCAATATCTGTCAGCCTGGGTAGACATGATCAACAAACCACAATGCTTTGCCAGAGATGGTTTCCACTTGTCACCACTGGGCTTCTGGATACTGGCAAAAACTGTATCTATATCCATAGTGTCTTTTAGGCCATGCTAAGCTGTTTAGCCCTCCAACATAACAAAAATCACTCATGACTACCTGAAGGTACAGGTGATCAGTGCTTGGAGTTTAAATAAAAAATGCATTCCCTGGAAACATTCCTTACCCTGGAGAACAAAGATGTATGTAAAGTCAGGGAAACATGGTACAGAACCATAGAAAGCACCCTGGCTATCGAAGGCTGCAATGCCTTTTATACATTTTGATCCCCCTCAGCTCAGGATAAAATAAAGGAAGGAGGTCTCTCAGTGTTCATAAGAACAACCACGCTGCTAGACTGGTCCAACAATATGACTCGCTTGAGCTGCTCCATGCCCAACTAACCATAGATGCGACCCCCTATCATATCCTTACTAGCTACATATCCCCTAACATGAGTCTGGAAAACCACACCTCCTACCTGAACTTACTGGAATCTCTTAACAATCAGCCTAACCCCATACTTATGGGTGACTTCAACCATCCCTCCATAAACTGGGAGATTTATACAACCCATAATTCAATGCCGAGGGTTTTTTGTATTTCATCAACACAAACACCCTGAAGCAACTAGTTAGCTCCCCAACTAGAGGTACAAATATCCTAGACCTAGGGGTCTATATTAGATGCTCAACGTTACTGAACTTCGAATACGATATGATCAACACCATATCGTCAAAGTCCAGTAACACTGAACACCTAATAAAAACAAAACAAACAGTCAGAAAACAGAAATACTTGCTTTAAGCAGGGGGGCAAGCCCCCCCTGCACCCCCAACACCCCCTGCTACTTAAATGTTCCAACTCCGAGACTGCACTTCATTGAAGTAAATGGAAATCTGTCCTTAAGGAGATTTCCATTTACCTCTTCGATGTTATGTTTCGCTGTTTACATGTCGACAGTGTCAGATTTGACATTGTCAACGTTCGTGATTCTGATATAGACCCAGACCTAGCACTCATGTCGTAATTGCCTCGGGTATTCTGACAAGCACTTACTCTTTAAACAAGCAAATACAATATGTGTAATTACACTATGAATTTGGAATCAGTTCTCTCATGTAACAACAAACCAGACATCAGACAGGTTCTCAGCACACACACACACACACACACACACACACACACACACACACACACACACACACACACACACACACACACACACACACACACACACATGCACACCACCTCTCACACAAAACAAGGTCAAAACACATAAACCTACATACATGGAGGTACTCAACAGAAGCCTACCAAAAGATCAGAGATGTCCCAAGAGCAAACAACTTGAACACATCAAAGCTAATAGAATCCACTACACATAACAACATACACACCGGTATCTCAGCAAATAATCCCGTAAGGCAATACACCTCAGGATCAAATGCCCTGGTCATAGGGGACTCCATTGTGAGACACATAGATGTCCCCCTAACCAGGCTTAATAAGGAGAAGGTCAGGGTCAGCTGCCTGTCAGGTGACAGGATCCATCAAATCACGCACACTCAAGTCACTCAACAACAATTACCGTTATGACTTTGTCATAGTACATGTTGGGGAGAATGACTTGGGAAGTACCTCTCTGGACTATATATGAAGAGAGGCATGATTAAACTTTCAGATTATGTGTCTCAGGCAGGTATCCTAGCTGTAAGCAAGCATTCTACCTTCACCCAGAATGATGCCACAATATAAACAAAAAGTGATTGACTTCAACAATTGGCTTAGCTTCTGGTGTTAATCCTGGGAGGGATCCAGTATCTGTCAGCCAGAGAAGACATGGTTGACAGACCCTTCTGCTTTGCCAGAGATGATCTTCACCTGTCTCCTCTAGGCTTTCGGATACTGGCAAAAGTGCCTGCCTCCCTGATAGTGCCTTTTTTAGACAATGTCAAAACAGCAACATTTCTGATGTAAAAAATCCACTAAATACAAGTTCAAGGTTATGCAGCTTAATGCTAGGAGCCTAAACAGGAAACTGCACTCCCTTGAAGCACTCCTCACATTGGAAGATCCTGGCATCTGTGCAGTCAGTGAGACATGGTGCAAAGCACCCGACTGTGCAAGGCTACAATGTCTTTCACACATTCAGACCCCAGAATGAGTGTGAAAGAAGCAAAGGTGGAGGTGTAGTCATTTTCAGTGAAGCCAAATACACCTCAAAACTGGTTAAACAGAATGACTGTTTTTAGCTACTCCAGGTCCAAATAACTATAGGTAAAGTACCCTACCACATCATTATCATCTACAAGCCTCTCACCATGAACCAGGAGAAGCACATCACCTATCTGGACTTACTCGAGTCACTCACTATACAGCCAAACACTTTGGTGGTGGGTGATTTCAACTTATCCTTCCATCGAATGGGTGACATACATGAGCACAAATATGCTTGCCCTGAGGTTACTGAACTTTGTTAATACAAATGCCTTGGAAACAACTAGTCTGCACTCATACAAGGGGCTCAAATGTCCTAGACTTAGTACTCACCAACATGGGGGGTCACTACTCTACCCCCTGTTCGTTGCCCTCCCTGGTAAGGTCAGACCATAAATCTGTCTTGTTTGAATTATTGATCAGACCTGACACCCCCCACCGGAGCAAAAAAACTGAAAGATTTCTCCAAAGCAAACTACAGGAACTTTTGTGGCCTCTCCAGCTGCTGCAAGTGTCGGGTCAGATACATTCCGAATGGGGCATTGTACTCAATCATTGGTCTGATGAGTGATGAGTAGAGGGAGACAATGACCTCCCTTGATCTAGATGAGAATCCCTTCATGATAAGGTGGGCAATGTAGAAGGTCTTCCTAACTACTTTAGCTACATGGGTGTCGAATGACAGACTACTATCAACCTGGGTCCCCAGGTCCCTGATAACTTCTTCTGTGCTCAGTGGATTGCCACCTATTTGGTAGCTAGGGGTAACCTTGTTTTTCCCGAAGGGTATGACTATGCATTTTTTGGCATTTAACTTTAGGCCATGGCTCTGGCACCAGTTATCCGTTTCTGTGAGACCCTTCTGAAGGATATCTGTGTCAGATGTGTTTTCTACTATGGCACCCAGTTTGCAGTCATCTGCAAACTTTGTCAGCCATAACCCTCCTGTGTTTGCTTGTACTTCGGAGAAGTAGATACCAAACAAGAGTGGGCCTAGGACTGAGCCCTGTGGGACACCACTTGTGACAGGCTTTGAGTCTGACATGGCGCCAGCAACTCTGACCCTGTGGGTTCTGTCACTCAGCCAGTTTGCAACCCATCTTGTGATGTATGGGTTAATATTTAAGCTGATGAGTTTTTCAATGATACCCGAGTGGGGTATTGTATCGAAGGCCTTCGCCAGATCGAGGTAGGCTGTATGGACTGCCTTTCCCTCATCAATGGCTTTGGTGACTGTTTCGAAAAAGTCAACCAAGTTTAAAAGGCATGATCTGCCTTTGACAAAGCCAAACTGGGTTGGATCCAAAGTCTGCAAATTCCCTATGTCTTTATTTATGAGGTCCATTATGATCCTCTCCATGGCTTTGCAGATAAGGCTTGTCAAGCTAATGGGCGGTAATTTCCAGGGTCGGTGGAGGCACCGCCTTTGTGAAGTGGGACCACAGTTGCAGTGCGCCACTCCTGGAGTGCGTATCCAGAGGTAAGGCTCTGATTAAACAGCTGTCCTAGCTGTGGGTTTAATTCCTCATTGAGTTCGTGGAGCACACAGCCGGGACACCATCAGGTCCCATGGATGCTGTGTTTTTTGCTTTGGAGAGAGCAGTTCTCACTTGGGCGTTGGAGATGTTTGGGGGGCTGCAATCATTTGGTATAGATATCTCTCCTTTTGGGGAGAAGTTTGCACTGAACCTGTCAGCCTGTATGTTGGCAATGTCCGTAGGATCAGTAATCTTCACATCATTTTGAACTAGTTCTGAGCATATCTGGGAGTTTCCTCCCAGGTTTCTAACATAGCTAAAGAAGGCCTTATGATTGTCTTTTGAGTCTTTAGCTATTTTTCTCTCAAAATTTGCTTTGGATGATTTTATGAGAGCTCTTAGTTTTTAACTTATAGAGATCAAGGGTGTCTTACCTTTTAAGGATTTTGCTCTATCTTGTAGTAGCTTCCTCCTTTTGTTGTAGAGTTTGTTTATGGCTGGGGTCCACCAGACTGGACGCTTGCCTTTGGTACAGAGAGTCTTTGTTTTGCTTGGGATTGCCTTATCCATGCAGTCCTGCAGGTGCTGGTAGAAGGCATTTGTAAGTGATTCAGCGGCATGTGTACTGTTTTCCGCCTCGGGGGCCTTAAAGGAGACCACACTAGTCTTTAGAAGTGTGAAGTCGGCTTCGAGAAGTTCTTTACTGTGGTCTTTTTATTTCAGGTGGGGTGGGATGAGGACCTCCAGCGAGATTAGTTTGTGATCTGATCTCACCAGTGAGGGTATACTTCTGGTGTTGAACATTGTGCTCCCATGTTCGTGATGATGAGGTCAAGTATGTTATCTCCTCTTGTGGGGATGGTAACTAGTTGTTCCATGGCATTTGAGTTTATGAATTCCAGGAACTTTTGGGCTAGGGTGTTTGGGCTTGAGTAGTGTTCCCAGTCTATATTAGGGTAGTTGAAGTCACCTAGTATGATGGTGTTTGGTGATACATTTATCCCCTCTAGTGTTTTCAGGAAGGCCATGTGAGGTTCCTGAGTTTGTGAGGGTGGCCTGTAACATGCTACAATTTGGAGAGCAGTCTTGCCTATGGTTAATTGCACCTGGATGGTCTCCGATGCATCGTGCATTGCAACCAGTCTTGAGGTGTGGGAGTCCTTGATGAATATGGATACACCCCCTCCTTTCTTGGTATTGTCCGGATTTTGGGGCGGAACGCATGATATGAGGTAAAACCTGATAGTGCTGGGGTGCTCTCAGGAGCCTTGAACCAGGTTTCTGTCACAGCACAGACATCGATGTTCTCCATACTGAGAAGGGCCTCGAGTGCGTGCATTTTGAGATTCAGACTTCTGGCATTGAGCAGCATTACCCTTAGTTTTTTCCTTTTTGTGTTCTAGGGTGGTAGGTTTAGAATTTGAGCCTTGCCTAAAAAGGCACTATGGGGTGGCAAGAGCCTTTGCCAATATCCGAATCCCAGGGTTGACAGGTGCAAGCCATCCCTTGCGAAGCAGCGTGGCTTGTCCAGCATGTCATCCCAGGCAGACAGACACTGGATCCCCTTTGAATGACACCAGTGCTTAAGCCAATTGTTAAAGCTGATCATCTTATCTCTGTATTGTGGCATCATTCTTGGTGAAGGTAGGATACTGCTCAAGGTCAGGGTCATACCTGCCTGGGCTACATAATCAGAGAGCTCCTCGATGTCTCTTTTCATGTAGTCCAAGGAGGTACATCTCAGGTCGTTTACACCAGCGTGGACAATGACTGAGTCTTATTTGTACCTGCTGTTGAGAGACCTGAGTGCTTGCGTTATGTGGCGGATTCTAGCGCCCGACAGGGAGCTTGCTGTGACCTTCTCCTTACTCAGTCTGGTGAGCGGGACGTCAGTGTGTCTGACTATGGAGTCACCAATGACTAGTGTGTCTGGCATTTTGTTTGGCCTTAAGGGCTGTGACTGTTTGACACTCTGACTGTGAGGTCTATGTGTTGCAGGTGATGTGTTCTGAGGTGGTGGTTGTTTGGGTGTCTGCTTTGGTGGCCTCTGCTGTTTTGGTAGATTTTTGATCAGAGCCTCCGAGTATGTCTTTGTGTGTTTATGTGTATGATTTGAGGTTGTGATGGTACTATGTGAGACTGGGTCTATAGTGTGTGTGGTAACCTTCTCCTCCTGACTGGTCTTGCCAGTCCTATGTTGAGAGAGCTCAGCCTCCAGTTTGGCTGTATAGTTGCATCTCTCCTATGTATTTGTGTTTTGTGGGAGGAGGAGAGGGTTGTCTGTGTACATGAGGCAATTGTAACATTGCCTCAATATTCCCAGGTTCACCAGCTGAGCAGGAGAGGACACTAGCAACTGATCCCTCGACATGCTAGAAGGAATAGACAAAAAACTTTAAAGAAGATTCCGGGGACGTGGATGACCGAGAAATGGGGGTTTGCCTTTTTGGGGTACTATCTATGACAAGAGCACCGTATCAAGGTAATAAGTACTGTAGGAGCAAGTGCTAGGCTTAACAGATAGAGAATAGTCTAC
Organism: Protopterus annectens; assembly: GCF_019279795.1. Lineage (NCBI taxonomy): Eukaryota > Metazoa > Chordata > Ceratodontiformes > Protopteridae > Protopterus > Protopterus annectens. The sequence continues at coordinate 113,311,960 of NC_056735.1, read as the reverse complement.
TTGGAGTCAAGTAGAGATGATCTTTTTAGTTATAGTATACGCTGATTAGATCAGTAGTATAGTTCGAGGAAGGTAGCTTTAAGGGAAAATTTGAAGAGTGGAATTTAGGTAGCCCAAATAGTTTAAATCTGCTTAACCAGCGCTGCCCTAGTGTGCAACGGTAGCAGCGCGCTAAACCGCGCAAACGCATCAATGCATACCAAGATTATATATTTCGCATTCCGAAAGAGGGATGGACCTCCTTGAAATTGATTACATGTATAGATTTGCAGTTGTGGGACTGCACACATATCTATTGACCTCACAAGACCCAAATGTAGTGAAAGTTTTGAAACACGTGGAGAATAAATTTTTTACCAGGCTGAGGAGTGGTGATTCATCACTGTGACAAAGCAGAAATTCCCTGAGGCTCCAAGAGCAGAATAAGTTTTTTCTTAAATTTATTTCATTGAATTGCACTTTGTAATCCTTATAGTTGTGCTATACAACTAATCTACTACATTTTGCACTGTTATAAAGCTTGTTTTACTGTTTCACTGCATTTTAACTGTTTTATACTGTTTGTACTGTATTTCCATTGCTAGATAGTGTTTTGTTACTGTAACTGCACTTTTATTGAATTACTTAACTGTAAACTACTTTTGCATACTGAGAGTTGTATTTTCTGTTTGTGAGTGGTATATCTGTGCTTTTCTGTGCATTTTTTGTGAGGTTTCTGTGTTCTAGTCAGGTAGCATAGTCTGAATAGAGGCCTGCTGTTAATCCAGGCCTGGTTGTTTTGCTTGTTGAGTTTCCTGTGTTTCTGGCAGCCATCTTTTGCTGGTAGTGTCTTGTCCTCACTGTTTGTGAGAGTAACAGGGTTGCCTGAACTTTTCTAGCACAAGTGATTGGTTGAAATAGTAATTTGAGCTTCTAGAGTCTTCCATCTTTTCTGGTATCTAAACCATGTGTTTTTAGGGTGTTACACTTGTTTGCGCATTGTGCACTGCTGCTGCACTGTTTTACCACATTGTGATGTATTTCCCCAGCCAGCACTCCTGTGTAACTGACACCATCCCCTGCAATTAATGTGATTTTATGCAGCCCTACTCATACCTATAGGTACTCTGTTCTGACTATACCCACTCTACCATCCTTTACCTCTCTTCCACAGATTCTAACAACCATGGACGGACAATTTCCTGTGGTTTCTCCTGATAGTCTTGTTGATATGGGCATCCTGAGACAGTGTTGCAACTGCTTCATTTACACGGATAACCCTCTTCGTCTACCACCTAGGAACACAATATGTGAGAGATACAATTGCATTAAGAACCTAGAATCCTTACTTTATCAATCACAAGCCAGTACATCTGGCACTGAGAAGGGTGTCTGCACAAACACCACACCTCTAACACCACCCCACCTGTACAGTACATTCCTACATATGTGAAGGTTCTCAACAAAACCATACCTAAACAAAAGAGACCTCTGAGGCAAAAGCACACACACACACACACACATCACAACCCATCACACCAAGAAACATACATAGTACACATGCCTGTGTCTCACAGCCCCTACGGCCCAGACACAAACCCAACATACTAGTCATAGAAGACTCTATTGTGAGACACACAGATGTGCCTCTCACCAGGCTAGACAAGGGGAAAGTCACGGTAAGATGCTTGTCAGGTCCAAGAATCTGCTATATCAATCACGCACTCAAGTCTGTCAACAACAGGTACTGTTATAACGGTGAATGACTTGGGATGTACCTCTCTGGACTATATGAAGAGAGACATGATTGAGCTTTCTGAAGATGTGCCTCAGGAAGGTATGTTCCTAGCCTTACGCAGCATCATACTGTCACCCAGAGCCTAAATACAAACAGAAAATTATTGATTTTAACAATTGGCTTACTTTCTGGTATCATTCCAAGGGGATCCAGTACCTGACAGCCTTGGAGGACATGAATGACAGACCATAATGCTTTGCCAGAGATGGCCTTCATCTGTCTCCCCTGAGCTTCAGGTTTCTGACAAAGACTCTTGCCTCCCCATAGTGCCTTTCTTAGGCAAAGTCTTGAGGACAAAATTACCAAAGTGAGAAATTCTTCTAAATGAAATTTACAGGTCATGCTGCTAAACGGTAGGAGTCATAACATGAAATTGCACTCATTGCAACCATTCCTCACCCTGGAAGATGCTGACATTTGTGCAGTTACTGAAACCTGGTTCAAAGCTGCGGATAGCCCCCGAGCCTTACCAAGTTACTTGTCCTACCATACTTTCAAACCCCAAACAAAGGGCTACAAAGCCAAAGGAAGTAGAATTTCAATATTTCTCAAAGACATACACACATCCAGGCTGGTCAAACTGTATGATGCACAGGTGACACTCCAGGTGCAGTTAGCTATTGACAAAACACTTATTCAAATCATAGCTAGCTACAGATCCCAAACCATGACTCAGGAGACTAACTCCACCTATCCGGACTTAATTGAATCCATCAAGATTCAACCCGCTACCCTTATCCTCAGTGAGTTTAACTACCCAAACATAGAGTGGAAGACCTATTCTAGCTCAAACACGAATGCCCAGAGATTTCTCCACTTCATCAGTGCCAATGCATTGGATCAGCTGGTTGACACCCCCATAAGAGGTGAAAATATCCTGGACCTGGTACTAACCAACATAAGTAGCCACTGCAGCACCCCTACAGTGTCATCCTCCTTGGTAAGATCCAAACATAAAGCAATCACTTTTGAAGTCACCATTTCCCCTGACCCCCCCCCTCCCCCACCTTGCCAGCATCAAACACTTTTCCAAAGCTGACTAAAACCTCCTGAGAACAGGTATATGCAGCTTCACAGCCACCAACCCTTCAGTTGGAACAAGCACTAATATCCAAGCCTACACCAAAAAACTATATGCACACCTAAATACCTGCATGGACTCAGCAATACCTGACAGGACCAAATCATCTTTCTCAGGGAAGAGTAAACCTTTCTGGTGGACAGCAGCAATAAACAGACTCTAAAATAAAAGGGAAAAAAATGCTGTCCAGGACCAAGAAGGAGCAGGTGCCAAGTTGGAAGTAATCTCTCCTTTGTCTGAACAAGTAAATAAGGTCACTGGTGAAATCTTCTAAGGCTAACTTTGAGTCCAAATTGGCCACATCCACTAAGGACAATTACAAGGCCTTCTTTGTATACATCTGCAATCTCAACGTTAACTCCTAAATCTGCTCTGAATTGGTGGTCAAGAATATCACATACACAAATGCCATAGATATAGCCAACCTGGTGGCAGACAAGTTCAGTGAAAATTTCATACCCCATCCCCCCCACCAGTAAACCAGCATCTGCCTCCCCCCATCACCAGGGAGCAGGTTATTAATGCCCTCTCAAAGGCAAAAAGTGCAGCCTTCTTGGGACCTGATAACATCCTGGCTGTGTCCTACATGAACTCAGGCAAGAGGCCTCAGCACCACTATGCAACCTGTTCAACCACAGCCTGAGTACATGAACTCAGGCAAGAGGCCTCAGCACCACTATGCAACCTGTTCAACCAAAGCCTGAGCACCGGCTTCATCCTAGCAGAGTGGAGGACAGCCATTGTCATCCCTCTGCACAAAGGTGGAGCAAACACTGACTTAGGCAATTATAGACCCATCAGCCTAACTAGCCTGATCTGGAAAGCCATGGAACGCATTATCATGGACCTTATAAACAAGGACATTGGCAACCTCCAAATGCTTGATCCCACACAGTTTGGTATTATCAAAGGGAGATCATGCCTGTTAAATTTGGTTGCCTTCTTTGAAACAGTCACCACAACCATGGATGAGGGCAAGACAGTGTACAGTGCCTACCTTGACCTAGCAAAGCCTTCAACACTAATCTCCACTAGAGCATAATAGATAAACTCTCCCAGGTAGGCATAAACCCATATGTTACCAGATGGGTATATAACTGGCTCACTGATAGAACCCACTCAGTCAAAATAGGGGAATCCACCTCAAGTAGTTGACCCGTAACAAGCGGCATACCCCAAGGATCGGTCTTGGGGTCTTTACTGTTTGGGATATACTTTTCTGAGGTGCAAGCAAAAACCAGTGGTCTGTGGCTGACCAAGTTTACAGATGACTACAAGCTGGGTGCTGTCATAAGTTCCCCTAATGATTTGAACATCCTCCAAGAAGGCCTTAACCAAACTAATGACTGGTGCCAGAAGCATGGCCTCAAACTGAATGCCAAGAAATGCATCATTATCCCCTTTGGGGAAAATGGTATCCCCACTAATTATCACATTAATAACAATGTACTAAGCATGCAATCAGTAGTGAGGGGCTTAGGCATCCAGGTTGATAGCAACCTGAACACAAGCAAAACAACTGTTTTCCACAATACAAGTGTGTGTGCTGATAGCAACTTGACATTTGACCACCATGTTGCCTCCGTTGTATGGAAGGCTTTCTACATGGCCCACCTCATAAGTAAGGATATTTCATCCAGGAACAAGGAGGTCATAACATTCCTGTACTCCTCCCTTATCAGACCCATTATCGAATACAATGTCCCTTTTGGCATGTACCTTGCCAAGCATATGCAGCAGTTGTAGAGACCAGAATGGTTCCTGACCAGGAAAATCCAGGGTCTCAAACACCCATACTGTACAGATACACTAAAAGCCCTGTCCCTCTACTCAGTCTCATACAGACTGCTGAGAGGTGACCTGTGTCTGGTATACAAGGCCGTCTCAGACTCAGCTTTGATGGAGTTGCTGCATATCCGTAAGTCAAACTCCACTCGTGCAACCAGCACACATGGTCTCAACCTGGTCTGTGACATTAATAGAACTTGTTGGCAGGATAGATTTGTGTCCAAATGACTCCCCCATCTGTGGAATAGACTTCCTTTCCATGACAGACAGAGTACCTCAATAGCCCTCTTTAAGAGGAACCTGAACGACTGGATGGGAAAAAATATACCCCTGGGATCCCACCTGTGTCCCTACTGGACAGGGAAGGCAGGTGCTGACTTTGTGGGGACATGGGTGAAATTCTTGGCTAGGCTTATAAGGGCCTCTGGGCCAATAGTCCTGTATCATCTTATAGACCTATGAAGCTATGACTTCTCTTCTAGCAGAAGCATCTCGGAGTCAAGCAGGAATGGAAATCAAACCAGAAGTAGATAAAAATCAGGCAGCAACTGAATGTGCCAAAAAACAAAAAAAAAAATATAAGGTGAAGGACCAAATGAGAAAGCAAGAAATGTGGAAAATACATCAATATAGTTGCAAGTGTAGAAAACTTCTGGAAGAACCTCATGTTGATCAGGATCGAATGCAGGAATGGTTAAGGAGAGGCAAATTCAAACTAAGAGATGAAAGGTTAATAATGGCGGGGCGGCCCAAGATAGTGGGCTATGTACACATTGGTTTACAAAGTCCACTGAACATGTGGGAGAAACAGACAAATGCAGGTTTTGTAAAAAAGAAGTGGAAACAGATGCACATCTTATTGCTGGTTGCGATATACTAATGGCAGAAGGACTGTATACTGAAAGGCATAATAATGTGGCGAGACTGTTGCACTGGTGATTGTGTAAACATTATGTTATGTTAAGTGGCTGAAAAGCACTGGAAACATGAGCCACAAAGCATCATAGAAAATTATGGTCTACATCGCATGGGATCACCCATCACCAACAGTTCAAAAGATAGATGATAGAAAACCGGATATACTGTTCCATGAAAAGAAGACAGAAGTGGCATTGATCATTGAAATCACCACACCCAGTGACTACAATGTCTTGCATACAGAGAGACACAAAGTCATGAAATATGAGGATCTGCTGGCAGTAACAAAACCAATGTGGAATAAAGATACCTAGACAGTTCCAACAGTAGTAGGAGCAACGGGGTCTTATAAAAAAGAATCTGCAATCATATTTAGAAATGTTACCAATAAATGTAATCCCATACGAATTGCAGAGGGAGTCATTACTGGGCACATTGCGGGTGCTGCGAAGAGCACTTCTGGCTGACATCAAAGAGTGAAACAATACTAATTTTGTGAACTTTTATCATACTTTGACTTAGGAATGGGGTCCATTCGCATCATGGTATTAGAAACACAAATGATTTGGAAAAATTAAAAACTGGGGATTAACCCATACGTCAATAGATGGGTAGCCAACTGGCTCACCAATGGAATGCATACTGCCAAAGGTGTGATTCCACCTCTACCAGTAGACCAGTCGCCAGTGACATACCACAAGGATTTTTGCTGGACTTTCTACTGCTTGGAACCTATTTCTTGGAAGTCCAGATGAAAGTAGATGTCCTGTTTCTTACCAGGCTCGCTGATGATTGCAAACTGGGTACAATCTTTGAGTCTTCAAATCATGTTAACATATTACAAAAGGGGCTAACACAGACAAATGATTGGTGTCAAATGCCACAAACTAAAACTAAATGCAAAAAAAGTATATTATTACCCCCTTTGGCAAAGAGGAAGTCCCTGCAAATTACAATATTGACAGCACCCACATAAACTCAAGCCCAGTGGTGTGAGATTTGGGAAGACAGGAGTATAGCAATCTAAACTTTGATCACCATATGTCCACAGTGGGAAGAAAAGCCTTCTATGTTGCATATCTCATAAGTAATTACATCCAGGACTAGGGATGTTATAACTGCTCTGTACCTGACCCTCGTCAGATCACTAAGAGTCCAGTGCTCCCTTTTGCATGTACCTCACCAAACACTTGCAGCAAATGGAGAGACCACAGGGGTTTCTCACCAAGAAATTCAGAGCCTCCAAAACATAACCTACATGGAAAGACTGAAAGCCCTCTCACTGTACTCTGTATCCTACAGACTGCTGAAAGGCAACTTGTGCCTGGCCTACAGAGCAGTCACTGACCCTGCCCTAATGGAAATGCTGAACATCTGCAAATCAAATGGGACAAGAGTCACTCCCTCCAGGGATCTCAATGTAGCCTGGTAAATTAACCGAAACTGCTGGAGAGACAGATATAACTCCCAGAGATTGCCACTCCACTGAAATAAACTCCCAGTTCACATGAAGCAGAGCTCCTCAATAACCCTATTCAAGTGCAACATAGACAACTGGATGGGAGATCATAAATTTACCCCAGTGTTGGCATCTATGTCCCTGACAGGGGTGTCAGTGATGATCATAGATTCACTCTGGAAATAATGACCATCTAACCAAGGTCAGTTAGGGAATACGGATATAACATGGCTAGACTTTTAAAGGTCCTAAGGCTATTAGCCTAGTAACCTCCTATGAACATGTGAATCTGCATTTTATTGTCTTCATAAAGGAGACCTGAGGCCAATGCCTGATACACAGGACATTAAAGGATCCCTTACTTTTCAAACCTTCCACTTTGACTAGCCCTGTTGTGACCAAAACATAAGAAGTCACTTAACCTCATTAAGGAAAAAAATGCAACCTTACCATCAAATGTGACAAGTTTATTTAGACTTCCACACCTATGGACTAAACTGTCTCTCTCATTTATACTCAGGCTGTCACTCCAAGACTTCAAGAATGAACTGTATGATTACATGGTAACATGCAACTTAAAATACGACATTCAAGACATCAAGTTCCCCAGTTCCCTAGTGGCCAGCAGCCCAGGAACTTGTTCACCCAACCTGTGAACCTATGACCCCTCCTTGATCCCTCCATGTTATAATCCCACGTCTCTGCTATGCAGCTTAATTAATACACATATGCTTTATAACATGTAGCTGCTTTGTGTACAAGTCCTCACCATAAAAACATACTTATGTACAAAGATATTCCAAAGTAAACCTGCTTATTGGTATTTATCTTGCTATAAGAAAACTAGGCCTGATATTTTTTTTTTACTTTTCTTGATGTTTTTATGCAATTGAGGGATGCAATATGAGCTTTTCAGCTCCAGTAATCTTGAAGCCTTAATCCAGACTATTTGTTACAAAAATAAGTCAATCAGTCTTTTCACACATCCCTTTTTTATAATTTTAAGGAACACCTCAAAATTAAATAAACATCAGCACTCAGAATTCAAAACAAAACAAACAAAAAAATCACTCCACAACAGCTAATAGGAAAGTTTATTTGTTGGCTTGCTTGTTCACGTGTTAGTTTAATGGATAAGTAGACCATTTGAAGGGGGTACACTTCAGCCATGACCTGGGCCATAGGAAAAAACTACATGCATACAAATGTAAAACAAATTCAACAGTTTTACATATGCAATGAAAACTAGCACAGATGAAGAATGCTAACTGGACATAAAAAGATTAAATATTTAGTGGGATAATATCTATACATCAGTGAATGAATACACCTGAATGTATAGTCACTGCCTGGTACCCAAAATATGTCACTCAGACTTCATAATTAATTAAACTAATCTTGTGGTTTGATTCCCTTAGTCCCCCTTTTTACTGCTGTATGATTCACAGAAAATCTTATTTGTAATGAGTCTAAATGGATGGCCTAGGGTAAGGAATTTAGACAAGGTTTTCATTCTGTGTCAAACCGAAGGGTAGACATTTGGTAGGTTCTACAGTGTACAGCAAAGTCTGCGATATAAGACAAAATGAAGAGGCAGGCAGTAAGGATGAGGGAGAGACGGAGATACAGGGACAATTAAAAGTTATTTTAAGCCATCAATGAAGATTAGTAATTATTGTATAAAACATAGTTTGTGAATGATAAAGGGAAAGTGTTGATTATGAATATTATTGTCGACGTATGATAGGGGAGTATAAAGGGATATAAAAGAAGTAGAAGGCAAAAGTTATCATAAAGGACAGATTACAATAATTCTCCACAGTTCCTACTATAATCAAGCGGGCCAGGCTGAGAAGCTTGAAGCATGAAAACTAGATAAGTAGCAATGCAGTGATTTCCTGTAGAGTGGAATATTTTCAACATTCGAGACTGTGTAAGGGGACTAGAATAATTTCTGGGAGTAACAATGTATATGATTGTTCCCTGCCTTTATTGTTATCATATTCAGAAATTAGTGATGTTTTGATCAGAATCCCAGCAAAATATGCACATTATTAATGTGTCTGGTGAAGGTGCTTGTATATTTGGAGCCACTCAGGAGAAGGAAGGACATTTTCTAACAAAAGGAACAGTAGTTTAGAGATAATAGTGAAAACATTAGTGTGCAGTGCAGAATGTATGAGTTTTCCTACAGCAGTATCCAGCCTTACTTTCCTTAATGTGACATTTACAGTTAAGTTACATCATGGATCTGGAGAATAAAATGTCAGATCTTCGCCAACAAGATCATGCAGGGCTTGTTAAGAGGTAACTGTCAAAAGGGTAAGGCTACGGGTTGTAGTCAGAAACACTGTATACCTGTGCAGTACAAACACAAAAGGGCTGTGAACTGCAGCAGGACAAGAGCTCATCACAGGTGTGTATCTAAGGTGAGGTACACCTGTGATGGCTTTCAGTGTTAATTTGTGAAATACTGAGCATCATTCTATTCAAGCTACTGCTCCAATCTGCATGGCTTTGACATCATGGAGTAGAGCCCAGCAACATGCATGTCTCATAAATATAGAAACATATATATAGAGACAATGAAACATAGTCTGTAGCAGAGCTTTCATGATACCTCCCATGTCGCAATAATGAAAACTGTTTGCTTATTATAGGACTAAGTAATGCAATGCCCAGCAAAATGACAGAACAGTGTTGCCAAAGAAAACGTATGCTGCTCATCTTTGGGAAGACACAGTCACCCATCCAGTAAGAGTGGGAGCAACCAGGACACAGAGAGAAACACACAAGAAGAAGCCGAGTGTTCAGGGATCTAAAGATCCTTTTTATATAAAGAGAGAAGTGGCAATGGATATAAAATGCAAGCAAATGAAAAATTGGATATGGAGAGGTGAGCTGTAAGGTTTACAGCACAGATTGACAGGATTGGTTGCCTATACATGAGGCTGAGGTGACAATGGAGACACACACACACATGTGTGTGTGTGTATATATATATATATAAAATTGCAGGCCAATGCTGAGGGGAAAATTTTGGACTAAGCACAAGGTATGGCACATAAAACAGTAAGAATGTAACAGACACGAGTGACAGTGGGGTGCTTGCCACAGACATACATACTAGCCCAGTCTAGAGGATAGCTTATGTGGATCCATCACTATGTGATATTACAGAATAGTCTGTGTTATGCCAGATTGGCCTCTCATGGTCTGATGAGAGTGTCCAGATAAGCCTGTCATGGTCTGAGGAGTGTGTCCTCCCAGGTGAATGAATTAGCAAAGTGCTCCATGAGGTACTTTATATGGAATGAGATGTCAGTCCACAGTCTCCATCACCACAGACTCAACCACTGACTGAAGCTGTGGCATATCACCGCCAGGTGACCATATGCATCTGAATGACAGCAGACATGGACTTATCTTCCTTTGGTGGCTCACGGATGCCTGCAAAAGAGGGGCACTCTCAACCCCATCAATGGGCCCAACATCAGTCTCAAAGTGGGCTGCCTGTGATGAAGCTGCCTGAGGTATAGTTACCTCTTCTGGATAACCTGTAGAGCCGAAACTCAAACAGAAAGGCATGGATGAGTATCAACAAACAACCAACTTAAATGAAATGTGTGGTGATAATACTGCAAATCCTTACCTACCATTATCTACTGATAGGTCTGCCTTCTGCAGCAGTCTACCTTATGAAGGTGGTGCTTATAGGTGAGGCCATGTAAATCACCATGAGGAAATGTGTCAAAATAAATGCAATCTATGTAGGAGCTCACTTTGTACATGTGCTTCCCGCTGTTGCAGAACATTAGGTTGCCTGCAACTCATGTCATCATACTAGTTCCTGGTCACTGCTGCATCACTGTAGCTTGAGATACTTGCCAGCCCATATCCTACCAGGCATCTGTCTTCTAGAATAGCCCATCATAAGCATTAACTAGTCTGTCCTTATAATCTCTGGGAAAGAAAAAAAGCTGTCAGTTTTTATTTTATGCATCATGAAGGAATTCTCCTGCTGGCTGCAGCAGAACTTGCAACAATACCAGCAAGTGCCACAGGGATGAGGAACTCAGAAAAATGGCACACTCAAGCATGCTCAGCCATCTTTAACAGTTATGGGCACTTTTATTTATAGCTCAGGTACATGAGAGGCTGTATAAGACTGCTCTGAATGTGCATTCTGACATTCTAGATGTTTCCATGTACCTCATTAATATGTTGTATAGAAATGCCATCATGTGCAAGAGGATAAGAAAGGGATTCAGAAACTGGATGCCATATATCCCTATGAACAATGCAGTCTGTAAAACCATATAACCTTTCCAAATGTACCTATCTGTACCTTTAACTTATATAGTAGAGAAGTGCCACCTTCATAAGGTAAACTGCTGCAGAAGGCAGACCTATCAGTAGAAAATAGTAGGTATGATTTGCAGATACTTCACACTATACTCCATTTCATTTAAATTGTTTGATATGTCACACACCATTAAGCAATATGATGGTATATACATTTCTGACCTACCACTTTATGTCATAGCTACATATCTGGATTTAGCTGTTAAGGTATATATTTTTCATTAAAGTAACTGTGTGCATACATCAGCAGGCTGATAAAGCACACCAGTTTTGAAGGTGATATTGGAAGGGTCAATGCTCTGTTGCACTTGCTGAGCACAAACTGGCACTACTTTTAGCATTTTTCTTTATAAAGAAACAAATACATTATTGCTGTGATGCAAAACTTTGTTCTTCAAATTCCTCACATTGTCCACATGACCACAAAGCATGCAGTTTGACTCAGCCATTCTGTAGCATAAAGGGAGTAAAGCCCTGACTATATTTCACTGACCTAAGGTCATATAGCAGCTCAGGCACATGTAGGAGCTGGCAGTGGAGAAAGAGAATGACCGGCTACAGCCTGTTCACCCATCCTGGGAGGAGGGAAGGAAGGAGGTAGCCTTGGCTCACCACATGGGTGACACCTTGCAGGAGCAATAGGTGTCTATCTTGTGAAGCCCCATGTGTGCCTAGCCTGCACTGCCATGTGCAAGTGCAGTGTGAACCAAGATGATCCCAGAAAGAACAACTATAGAGGAGCTGGAGGGGGGGTAGTTACTCCACTGGCTGAGAGGATAGGCTTAATAATAAAACTGCACATTTGTTAACCAGGTAGGTCCACTGGATACACAATCACTTTTCAGCTGTGACCTAGGAGCAGTGTCTGGTTAATTTACTTGCCCAAGGTCACACAAGTAAGGACTAAAGGAAACAAACCCTAATCCACAGGAACTACGACTCACAGCTTTAACCCTCTGTCCAGCTGCCAGTCAAATGCATGGAGCAAACAGAAGTTACACAATACATAGAAAAAGAAATAAATAATCATGATAATAATTGACTTGACAGAGGAGTATCTGTGTCTTCAGAATCAAGGATGATTTGGTATGAAAGTGCAGAGGTTACTTGTAGGAGTCATATTGCTTAACCAGCCAAGTAACATCACTTTGGTATTTTCAACAACATTTGACACTGAAATAGTCATGAAGGCCATTTTTGAAGGCTTCCTTATGAGGAACATAATAAATGTTTTAACAGTTTACTTTAAAGTTCAGACGCTGGCACAGTGAAGGTTGCGTCACCATAGCAGTTAGGTACTTTGGTGATATGACCAGGTGTTGTTTACATGAGCAGAAGATATGGGTGTGGCACATTAGTCGTAATGGATACACCTGCTGAACATGTTTCACTATAAGCCCTTGTTTACCTGCTAAATTCTCCTTATTATGGTTATTTCTGTTTCAATATGCTGTTAATAATAATTTGAATATCAGAATTACCTTTGACTGCTGACTCATGGCCATCATTGCCACATTTACCTTTGACTGCTGACTCATGGCCATCATTGCCACACACATAGAACATCTGCTGGACATCACTTGACTGTGATCCTTTCAACTAATTGACCGTCTACAAACTTGGTCTCTTCACACTTACCCAGTAACCCAGTAATGTGACATGTTCTGGACTGGTTTCCATACCATGTTGGAGCCTTGATTATAAATTATTGCCAACAGTTGAGTCTGTCTTGGAACTTGAGTGTATGACCCATACACCTGATGAATATGCCTCTTAGGCAGCCTAATAAATTTGTTTACTTTAATTAATATATTAAAGATCTATAAAGTACCTCATACCTAGGACATAGTGTTCTGAAGAAGTTTTTTTCTTCTGCGTATTTAGCCATCACTTGTTATCCTACATGCATCTAGAAACTTTACACTGATTTTTTTTTTTTATTTATTTTTTTTATCATGGCTTGCTGAATTCTTACTTTATTTATTATTTGTTGGCTTTTGCTAACTAGGATAGTCTAACTTAGCATTTATACATTTTTCGCTAAAACTGATGCAGAAAAGTGCCAGAGGTTACAAAGGTATAGGGCAAAGAACTGAGAAAGTATATAGAGAATGCATGCAATATACACACATATATATATATATATATATATATATATATATATATATATATATATATATATGGTCTATATTATATAGCTGAAATTTCAAAACTTCGAACCTCACATGAGCGAACTCATATGAGCGAAGTATGAAACATCGACTATATAATAAAATAAATAAAATAAATAAATAAAAAACTTACCTTACCACTCTGAGCAGGGGGAGCAAACCCCACTGTACCCCCCACACCCCCCTACTTAAATATACCAACTCCGAGAACGCACTTCAGTGCAGAAAGGGAAAATTTCCCATTTTGCGCATGAAAAGCTGTTGACATTCACCTTTGACCTTTCCGACATTTGATTATATGATGTCAACCATCTATGATTCGAACATCGGAACGGTCGCTCATCTAATATAGACCTTATACACACACACACACACACACACACACACATATATATATATATATATATATATATATATATATATATATATATATATATATAAAATGGGTCTACCTCATTTGATCAAAAGTTCATTTGACCTAAACCCATTTGATCGAAAGTTCATTTGATTGAAAACCAGTATTCAAGGCAAATAACAGGGATTTGTCCCCCTCCCCAATGTCTTGCGACCCTGGAGTCGGTATATATAGTTAGGGGGGGTGTGGGGGGGGAGAAGCCCCCACCTAGTTTCCTTTAAAAGAAGAAAATAACACAGAAAGTACAGATTTTAATCGGTAGTAAGTTCACGCCCCCCACACCCCCCTCCAACTATATATACCAACTCTAGGGTCGCACGACATTGGAGAGGGGGACAAATCCTTGTTATTTGCCTTAAATACTGGTTTTCAATCAAATGAACTTTCGATCAAATGGGTTTAGGTCAAATGAACTTTCTATCAAATGAAGTAGACCCATATATATATATATATATATATATATATATATATATAGTTATAGTTATATATATATATATATATATATATAGTTATAGTTATACAAAAATAATTTCTTCTGCTGCACAGCCTAATGAGCTCACGTAACTTAAAATAGAATAAAATGCTATTTCTCTGTTGAGAAGATTTGAAGTATAAGGAAACATATGAAGACAATAATGTGGACAGGTTAAGGGCTGATGAAAGAGTTAAGGTGTTTACTTCATAAACACAAGGTACAGGGGTTGTTTCTCATCTTTGGAAGTGAAATTGCCTAGGCTTAAAATGGCCACTGAGGCAGCTGGCCAAATAATTACCTATGAAGACAGGAGAGTATGAGCTGAGAAGAAACTAGAGATAAGGGAGAAGATATGTGGGGGTTGTAAATGTTAGAATAGTAGAACTGAGTACGCTGTAAAACAACAGCTGAGAGGCTTGATGTAGAACGCTATAGTGGGTTTATGAAGAATTAGTACTAAAACAGACTCTGCCGTAAGATATTTAATAGCAAAGGGCAAAGCTTTTGGATAAAAACAGTCCTTCCTAAATCCGTTCTAAAACATTTTAAAAAACAAACAGTCAATTAAATAACATTTTCAAATAACGTAACCCACAGCCCACCAATCAGAACATTCACTTAATCAACCTTCTTAAAGATACAATGTAACAATAAGTTGCTATTGCAGAACATTATCCGACTTTAAACGCATTTGTTTGTGCTTTAGCATAGGCTTTAAACTGATAGTTGTGTTTATCCCTGGTTCCTTATCCAGTTGAAATGTGATGAAACATTTATATTCAGACACTTCAAGTTTATTGTCAAGATCACCCCCTCTAGGATTAGAGAAAATCACCTCTATAACTCTAAAAATAAAAACATGTTCACGTCCATTTTTCATAAAGTGTTCATCTAACGCATTAGTGTGTATGGACCTGCGAATATCAGATCTATGTTCTGTTATGTGGTCCTTAGTTTTCTGGGTTATTTTCCTACATAAAATGCCATACATTTTTTATAAGTTGCAAGATAGATAACATTTAGTGAATTGCATGTTGCAAAAAATTTAAAAATATATTATTTTCCGGTCCTTGGAGATATAAAGACATTTTATGTGAGGATAAATTCACAACAGCAACAATTATAACAGGGAAAGGTTCCATGCCTATTAATAACATCATTAACAGATGGCATACATCTTATGTTTTTATAACAGAAATTATTTTTTAGGCTGGAACAGTTCTTATAGGCAAAACTTGGTGGGTCACCAGTAATTAACCTTAATTCCAGCAGCAGACCTTTTGAAATCCCATATCCATATCCAGAAAGGTCTCATAGAAATGGATAACTGGTGCCAGAGCCATGGCCTTAAGCTAAATGCCAAAAAAGGTATAGTCATACCCTTTGGGAAAAACAAGGTAACCCCTAATTACCACATAGGTGGTAATCCATTAAACACGGAAGAAGTTATCAGGGACCTGGGGACCCAAGTTGACAGTAACCTCTCTTTTGACACTCACATTGCGAAAGTGGTTAGGAAGACCTTCTACATTGCCCACCTGATCATGAAGGGATTCACATCCAGATCAGGAGAGGTCATTGTACCCTGTACTCTTCACTTATCAGACCAATGATTGAGTACAACGCCCCATTCGAATGTACGTTACCCGACACCTGCAGCAGTTGGAAAGACCCCAAAAGTTCCTCACCAAAAGGATAAAGGGGCTCAAACATATGTCATACGATGCCCGACTGAAGAAACTCCAGCTCTATTCAGTCGCATACCGTCTGCTCAGAGGTGATCTGTGCCTGACATACAAGGCCATGTCCAACCCAGAATTAATGGACATGCTCCACCTCAAAAATCCAAATCCACCAGAGCCATGAGAGCAAGAGACTTAAACCTCAACACGGATATAAATAGGATGTGCTGAAGGGACAGATTCATCACCCAGAGACTCCCTACACTATGGAACAGAATCCCAGTCCATGTGAGGCAGAGCCCCTCACTGACTCTGTTCAAGAGAAATCTTGACGAGTGGATGGGAGATCGTAGGTTTACCCCGGGAATCATCTCTGTATCACTGCTGGACAGAGGCACAGCAAACTAATGGGTATAGTATTCTCATCCTAAGGGGTGGTGAAAGCCACACACACTCTGGCTAGGCTTATAAATGCCCTAGGGCAGATAGCCTAGTATGAACCTATGAACCTATGAACCTACCAGGCATCCATCCTGTAGAATAGCCCATCATAAGCATGAACCAGTCTGCCATTATAATGTCTGTGGGAAAGAATACAAATATATCAGTTTTTAGTTCATGCATCATGAGGGAATTCTCATACTGGATGCAGCAAAACATGCAACAATGCCAGCAAATGCCACGGTGATGAGAAACTCAGTAAAATGGTCATCTTTAATAGTTGTCGGCACTTTTATCTATAGCTCAGGTACATGAGAGGTTGTATAAGACTGCCCTGCATCTGCACTGTGACATTCTAGATGTTTCCATGTGCCTCATTAATATGTTGTATAGAAATACCATCATGTGCAAGTGGACAAGAAAGGGATTCAGGAATGTTATTTAATTGACTGTTTTTTAAAATGTTTTAGCACTGAAGAAGGATTGTTTTTATCTGAAAGCTTTGTGTATCTTATGATGTTTGCAGAGTCCGTTTGTTTTAGTGTTTGCTCTTGTTCCGTTGACTCGGCATTGCTATGGTGTTGAGTCTGTTTTTGCTGGATTGGATATTATGCAGAATTAGAGCAGTTATAGTCTCAGTCAACATGGAATCCGACCTCACCACTGCATCTTTACTGCTCTGCTCAGTTTTACCAAAAATATAAACTCTGATCAAAACACCGGCAACCTAGTGTCCTCCCTCTTTTTAAACATGTCAAAGGCATTTGAAACAGTTTCACACCAATACCTTCTCCATGAACTATTCTCCCTTGGACTCTCCAATTCATCCCTTAGCTGGTTCCTTACATATCTCATCAACAAAGTGCAGGCGGTAAAATGGAAATGAGATCCCTCCCTGTATCTGCCTGTCTCTCCTGGCATACCTTAAGGATCTATTCTAGGCCCTTTACTATGTAACATATTCACCAATGATCTGCACAAGGTAACCAAAGAAGCTTCTTTAGTACAACACGCAGATGATGTCACACTCATATGCTCTGTACCAGTTCTAATCTCACACCACAAGATGACCCAGGACTCCTTTTCCTCATCTGAGGCTTGGCTAGATGAATACCAACTACTTTTAAATGCTAAAAAAATGCTGTTTTATCCAAATATCTGTCTCTACAGAAATAATCCATCAACATCATATCAGTAAATAATACCTGAACTGAAACAGTTTCTAGCACAAAGCTTCTTGATGTCTTAATTGATGATAGGTTCATAGGTAGGTACTAGGCTAAAAGCCCAAGGGTCTACGTAAGCCTAGCCAACAAGGTTCCCTGGCTTACGCCACCCAAGAAAGTTATTTTCCTGTGCCACTGTCGAGCAGAGACACAGAAGTGATCCCCAGGGTGTATTTCCTATTTCTCGTCCACTCATCAAGATTTTTCTTGAAGAGTGCTAATGTAGAACTTTGTTTACATAGATGGGTAGCCTGTTCCAGAGTATGGGAAGTCTCTGGAACAGGAATCTATCCCTCCAGCATGTCCTGTTTATTGTGGTGACAAGGTTTAGGTCCCTAGAGTGTGTAGCTCGGAGGGATTGGGATTTCTTTAGGTGCAGCATGTCCAACAGCTCTGGATTTGACATAGCTTTATATGTTAGGCAGAGATCACCTCGGAGTAGGCAATATGATATGGAGTAAAGCTGGAGTTTTTTGAGGCAGTCGGTATAGGGCATTTGTTTGAGGCCAATAATCCTCTTTGTGAGGTACTTCTGTGGCCTTTCCAGCTGCTGCAGATGTCTTGTGAGGTACATTCCAAAAGGAGCGTTGTATTCTATAATGGATCTAATGAGTGTCAAGTACAGGGGAACAATGACCTTTTTTTTCCTGGATGAGAACCTTTTTATGATGAGGTGTGCCATGTAGAAGGACTTCCTGACTACTGTGGCGATGTGACTATCAAAGGAGAGACTACTGTCCACCTGGGTCCCAAGGTCTCTTATCACGCATTCGGTGTTAAGTAGATTGCTGCCTTTGTGGTAGTTCATGGGTACAGAGTTTTTACCAAAGGGAAGGACACTGCACTTTTTGGCATTGAGCTTGAGGCCATGGCTCTGACACCAGGCATCTGTCTCAGAGAGGCCCTTCTGTAGGATGTCCACATCATTTGGGGAATTGACTATGGTTCCTAATTTGAAGTCATCTAATATGATCAACACATACATCACTCAAGTCATCAAGAAAACTCACTTCGATGGAAACAAACCCGTTCTGACTGACTACTCAAAGAATTTTTTAATAACATCTTACGTTCTCCCTTCACTTCTCTGTGAAGCATCCATCCTGAATAACCTTCACTCCACCTTAAAAAATAAACTAGAGGTTTGAAACATCAAAAAGACTAAGTTAGCATCTAACTTACAACTTAGTAAACCATTCAAACCACTGCCTAGCACAAAAGCCCTATAACAGCTCAAACTTCCTAATTACATTACCTATGCCCATCTGCTTAGTGCCCATAAAATAATACACAAACCCGACACCTGTCCATCACTACAAAACACCCTCAAACAATACTTCTCTCCTAGGAATCTCTGCTTACAGAACAAATATCTCCTGACCAGGACCACATCTCATAACAGTGCAGCTGACTCACTTTATTCAACCTATGTTGCTAAGCACTGGAACTCCATCCCACATACCCTAAAACAGACAGCATTAGCACACATTTCATACACAACATAAAGCAACACCTAACTTCCTCATGGCTATGCTCATGCTCCCATCCTGACTAAAGCCACCTTTTTCATTTCTCTTCCACTGCCAGCCTCTCTCTCAATCACCCTGACCCTTTGACCTTTCTTATCCCTGTCCCTTCCTCTTTCATCCACACTACTGCTCTTCCATATGACCGATATCCTCAGTCCCCTCCTACTAATACCCCTCCTTACCCACGTCATTATCTTACCTGTCTACCGTTATCTCAACCTCTGCATTATCACGACTGTTTCACCTTACGTTTTTCTTGATTATTTCTGCTTATACCTTTCCTCCTCCTCTGTTTTCTATTCTTGCTCTTGTAACATCCCACCTCATTAATGTCAAGATATGTACACTGATTATTGTTATCGTTCTAATAATAATAATAATAATAATAATAATAATAATAATAATAATAATAATAATAATAATAATAATAATAATAATAATAATAATAATAATAATAATAATAATAATAATAATAATAATAACAACAACAATAATAATAATAATAATAACAATAATAATAATAACAATAATAATAATAACAATAATAATAATAATAATAATAATAATAAATACGTTTTGTAGTCAGATATTTTAGGTGTATTTAAAATTGTTTAAAATGTTAATTTTGTTTCAGGATATTAGGCATGGTATTTCATATTTTGGCTACACAGAGTGCAGTCAATCACCATTATGGGTATATGATTTTATTAGAAGTAGCAAAACCGTAATCTCTGTGTTCTTGGCGGGTCTTAAATTTTAATTTGATTTTTGATAGCTGGGCACAAGTCAGAATTGTTGAGAATATGATGAAGTATTTTAAACTGAGTGAGAGAGAGAGAGAGCATGTGTATTCTTGAATTCTAGTTCTTTTAGGGAAATGCAGTGATGTGTTCTGTTCTGTTGATTTGCTGAAAAACTAGTGATTTTACTGTAGGTTAAATAGACCAGATTTTGATTAGGATAGGAGATGGACAATGCATAGGAGATGGACAATGGAGGGCTGGAAGTACAAAAGACCAAGCAGTAGCAGGGTGGACATGATCACTTAGATAAGTCTTGGTGCCTTATAATAATCCAAGCTCTTTGTTGGCCTTGCTAACAACACAGTTTATGTGTAAATCAAATTTTAAACTAAGTCCTAGTAAGTAAATTGGGCTGTGTCACAGTTTCATTAGGAGTTTTATTAAAAGATGTGAGCGACATGTCTTTTGTATAAAATTCTGTGTTGTGAGGTGTGAAATGTGTCATATTTCTTTTACAGAATTTAATTCTAGCAGTGATTTAAGTAAAAAGATTTCTAAAACAAAATGTTTGCATCAATGTCCATTGCTGGATTATAGAGGGAGCAGTACAAACTGAAGTGATATCATCAGCATATCGAACAATGCTTCCATCACGTATGTCAGTTATTACTGATGAAAATATTGATGAGCAGTGGGCAGAAAATGGGCCCTTATGGTGCTCTGGTTGGTACTGGAATGAAACAGTAGTAAGTGTTTTTCAGGTTAGCATTTCCTTTACATTGTAGATGGTAGTACTGAAGCCATTTAACACAGGAGCAATTCAAATTAAACCTAGATAGTAGGATGCAGTACAGTGTTGAATGCTTTAGAATGGCCTAGAAAGAAGAATGCAAGTTGTTACTCTTTATCTCTATGTTGGTGAACAATGTCTAGGTAGGATGGTAGGGTTGTTTCAGTGCTGAGACCAAGTAAAAAAACATGCTATGTCTTATTGATGAAGATATAGTTTAATATATATATACATGTAGTTATTTGAGGATGTGTCTCACAAATATTTGAGACTCAGGATCAGGTAATAATGGATCTATAGCAAAAGACTTCAGCAGAGGAGCCACACTTGTAAAGTAGGATAAGACAGGATATCCTCCAAATTTCAGAGATATAGGATCCTTTGATGAAATGATTTATTAAGATAGACAGAGGACAGCAAATGGACATATCTAGCAGGTAGATTGTCAGGTGATAAACTACTTTTTGAGTTGTTAAGCACATCTTGGATAGTATATACAGGTCCAGGATCACAGGAGGAAGTGTGCATGTTGAGTATATCATGGGACATAAGAGTTTTGTAAACTAAGAGTTTAAATTATGCACTAGCTTATAAATAGCTTGACCAGGTCAAGGAGTTTATATCAAGTTTTTTTTATTTGTCTTATTTATTTATGTTTTAGTAACAAGAGTAGAGTGCTAGTCACAGAATGGCAAGGGTAGCAATCACATTGTAACAACAAAGTGCACCAAAGCTACAAATATCAATAGAACAATAATATTGTAACGACAACAAATTAACAAATAAACATCAGTAGAAGAACAATAGAATAGATATTTTTGCAATGAAATGTAACAAGCATCAATAGAAGCTAATATAACAGATATTATAGCAAAGAAAAACGACAAACAACAAACATCAATAGCATAATAGAAATGATGATGTGTGACTAATAATTATGAGACATGACTGCAAAAGATCAATAAAATATGCCAACATATATTGAAGTAGTGAGAAAGATTAATTGTCACACATTCCATTGGGTTTTACAGGAAGGTGCTACTAATATCTAACACAATGCTACTGAAGTAAAAAACAGTGCTGTGAGCTGACAAGTACTTAAGGCACGGGCTTAACTGAAACACTGTAGCATAGGAGGTTATCTGAAAGAAAGAGGTAGCTATGGGATTACCGTTCAGAGGGAGCTATGCTAATTTAGTAATGGCTCAGTGGGAACACCAGACAATTTTTTGTAACAACAGGTTGATGTAGAAGGTTAAACTATATACCAGATTCTTGGACGATGCCTTTATTATGTTCAAAGGGTCTGTGGATGAGGCTAAAGAGTTTATACAACATCTGAACAGTAGTACACCATTTTTGAATTTTACATATGTATTTCACGAAAAAGTAATTACTTACTTAGATATGGATTTAAGGAAAGATGAGGTTGAGAATCGGTACGTAGCGAGAATCCATCGTAAGAACACTTATTCGAACACCATGTTACATTACACTAGCTGCCATCCTCTTCACCAGAAGAGATCTGTGCTCAAAGGCCAACTTGTTAGGGCTGCGAGGATGACCACTGACACTGATAATTTTTTGGATGAATGTGAGATTTTAAAAAACATGTTCATCAGTCGTTGTTATCTTGAACATCTAGTACTTGAATTAATAGGTGAGGTACAGACTAAAAGAAGAACAGGTTTTTATCAACCTATCCTTTCTGGTGAACAGAGAGTCATCCATGTACATTCTAGCCCTATTAGCGTATCATCGCCCCTTGTTAATGTAGAACTAGGTAAAGTTGAACTCAATTCCACAGCTACTAATGCATTTAAAGAGTTTAAAAGGAGTTTTATTACTGTGTATAACTTAGAAGCTAGTGATTTGAGATGTATTCTGGATAGAAACTGGAACTTTTTGTTATTTGAGAAGGGATTAGTTGAGAAGTTGGGCAATTGCCTGACTGTGATTTTTAGAAAAGGTAGGAATTTAAAGAATTTTGTGGAGACAGAAACAAGTATTTCACGCAGAATAATTGGCACTTACAAATGTGAATCATGTAATTATTGCAAATTCATTTCAACAAGAACCACTTTCAGTGTAGGGAAGAATAAATACCAGATGAGAGGTAGGTTTAATTGTAATTCCAAAGCAGTAGTGTACCTGGCCTCCTGCCAACTGTGCCCTGCGTTTTACGTAGGGAAGACTGACAGGAGGCTTAGGGATAGCATCTATGAGCATGTATATAACATTAGGAAGAAAAATAGTTTAAATGCATTGGCAAGGCATTGTAATGAAAATCCTACCCATAGTTGTCTGTTTAGCGTAATAGATTAAGTTACCCCTATTTTAAAAAGAGGCCCTTATCAACTTTTATTAGAGAAGTGTGAGTTAATTTGGCAGTTGAGGCTAAATTCTTATACGTTTCCAGGTTTGAATGAAATTAATTCACTATCATGCGTTTTAAAATTGAAAAGCCTCCTGCGTTGAATATGTTTAGGCTAATATGTTGTATAAAAGTTTATTATTTTTGCTTAGTGTCATAGATGAATTGTATTATATTTACTTTATATGTTCCTTTTATTTAATATGTAAATCCTATGAACTTTTAGGGTATTAATATTGAGGAAGCTCCCTGAGATTACTTAAGTCATTTAGTATTTGTTTGGTTTTATTTAATATGTAAATGTTATGAATTTTGTGGGTATTAATAGTGAGGAAGCGTCCTGAGATTACCTAAGCCATTTAGTATTTGTTAGGTTTTAACTTTTTGTACCTTGATGTTACTATTGGCTAGTTGGAATGTCAATCTTTTTTAAAAAAGTATTTAAGGGGTTGGGAGGGTGGCCTAATGGTTAAGGTGTTTGCCTTACAAACACAAGGTGCATGGTTTGAATCTCACAAGGGATAACTGGCTAGGCAAGGGCAGTTAGCGTAGTACTAACCTATGAACACACTTGTATTGCACAGCTGATTTGTCTGATGAAGTCTACCCACTTGTTAAGGTAGGCAAAAAGCGCTTCACATCTACTTGGAATAAATTTTGCGCATCGGAGCCATTATTTCTTTTGTTTGAAAGAAAGAGGTTGTTAACTCATAGGGGAAAATTTATATTTAAATAATGTCCCCAGTTCCCTAGCATATGCATTCGTCTTAACCAATAAGGAAATGTGTGAATTCTGACCTGAACGTACGGTAGCTTGTGTGGTAGGTAAGGCTGTATGGGAGAGATTGTCACAGTTTAGAGGCAAGAACATAGAAGTTATGACGTGCACAATGCAGTTTTGTGGCAGGGGTTTAGAGTGAAAGCCCACCAGCAGATTGGCTTGTGATGCTGTAATTTGGGTCGGCTGCAATGTGTTTCACTGCAAGATGATATGGGGTATATCTTAGCAGAGTGGTTGGAAATGTATGCAACCAGGTAGAATGTTGGCTTTGGCTTGTACAGGGATCCATTTTGCTTTGGCTAAAGTGTGACAGTGGTGTTCATTTTAAGGTGAATTTATAATAAAATAAATTTTAATTCATAAGGACTGCAGTGAAGTTACATTTTTGTTTGAAGTGGTGGCAAATGTAGACCCTAGTCAAGTTGAGTAAGTAGGCCAGCTTTGCCTATGGCTACGCTGGTAAGAGCCGAGGCAATATGAGATTTTCTTGTCCCAGAATAAGAAGTAATTAATTTTGCATCACATTTTTTAAATGTGTTCCTGAAACAAATTTGTCTAGCCAAATTCCTAGGGTATGTAAAAGAAGTAGCAGCTTCAATGAAAGAGTTATTGATATCAAAGACGCTAAAAGAGAAAGGGACAGTAAAAAGTTATTTGTTAGCATTAAAGAACATATGGTTTGTTTTCTTATGGTATAGAAGAATTTTTTTGTTGGCAAGCCGTCTGTTTAGATCTAGGAAATAACAGGTTCATAGGCTGGTACTAGGCTATCGGCCCTAGGGCCTATACAAGCCTAGCCATAACAATTCCTTGGCTTGAATCTTGAAGTTTCATTGGAATGGTTTGTTTGGAGGGGTTGGCTGTATAGAGGACCAGATTTTCAGCATATAACAGGAGTTCTAGATGGGTAGGTCCATGTAAGTGGCCTTATTTACAACCAGTGCTACTCACTGCTGTGTGCTACCTTTAGGTTTCAGACATAGCTAAAAAAAACTTTTGGTTGCCCTTTGCCTGGAAGGATATATTTACCTCATATATGACATAAGTAGACTTAATTTCCCCTCTTGTTTGTTTAGATTGACGAATATTTTTTTTTTATCATACTGGGCACAGCACTTCCTAAATTGGGCTATGATATTTTTCAACATCCTGTTTTGTGCTTGGATTCCACCGGAGTGGTTTGTTTTGAGTTACTTTTGGGCTTCTGGTTGGCACAGCTGTATCTACGCATTTGCTAACATTATTGTACAAGGTGACTGTGAACAATTCCGCATAGGCAGCTGTTTTCTCAGCATTTGGGGGGGGGGGGGGCATCAGATTTTGACAAGTTAACTTAGAACAATTATTAAATGTTATGGGATCACAGAACTGATTTTTATTATGAAAGAGACAGCTCTGCGTTCTAATAAGAACTGTCAGCACTGCTAACTATATATTCTAGATAGTATAGTGATAAAAAATGTGCCATTCCAAAGAAGTTAACAATATAGGACATTTCTGTTCTATTTTTGATGTATTAGTTTCTGCTCAATCCGTGTTATCATCACCTAGAATAATGATGATGTCATTCTATAAGATAGAAGCTATCCAAATTTGAATATCCCCTAAGGCAAAATATTAGTTTTCTTCATAACCTGGAAATGTATAGAGTAGCTAGGCTTGGGGACTTTTGTCAAAGGAATGATTTTTGTTATAATTTCAGTTGGCCAGAAATAATAATGCCACACCCTCTGCTTTTCTGTTTGATCAGATCAGTAAGTAAGATTTCTTCATTGGTAATCTTTGCCTTCAACCATGTTTCACTTATGGCTACAATGTCTACATGATAATTAATCATCCAGGAGTGAAGATCAGGCAATCTATTGCAGGAACTTCTTGTAGTCATTTTGTTCTGGTGCAAATCACAGAAGGGATACGTGAGGATATCTGTATTGTGATATGAAGTCCAGGAGTTGGCTGTGTGTCACCACAGTTGAGGTGGTCTTTTCAGGTGAGTAAGAGTGGCATAGTAAACGCCATCCATTCTCATTTTTATAGATTGTACTTTTTAATTTCTTGAGCTTTTGTAATGTACGCTGGTTTCAGATAGTTAAATGGGAGCAACATTTTGTTTGCTTGTACAGGGCTGTTTTGGAGTTGATGGAGGTAAAATGTTGTGGGTAAACAGTGCTAGCTCACTAGACAAATCCATGTGGACAGGAAGTAGGACAGGAAGTTGGACAGGAAGTAGTACCCTGTGGATAATAAGAGTTGTGACCTGAGTTTTTATTTTTATTAATTTATTTTTGTTTATATATATTATTTTCCCAGTTATTGTGTAGCTGTGGAGTTAGTAGGCCATATTACAAAATAGTTGCTGTCAGTTTAAGTCTGCCTTTATTCCAGAAGACCTTTTCTCAGTGCAAGTGACTTACTTTGATGTACGACCTATCTATAAACAGGTTTAGTGTAGTGACCAGATGCCAAAACACCTGCACTAAGCCTGCTCTCAGTGTAAATAGTCACTTAAACTGAGAACAAGTCATTAGGAATTGGGACCACTATACATAAATAAGGGGGTCTGAAGGCATGGTCACCAACATGGAGAGTGGAAGGGGGCTTATCCCCTGCATGAAAGATTTGTTACTATTTTTTTTTTATTCTCATTTTAAGTTACCTTTCCAGTTTAAGGAAGTTAATGAGGCATATCTTGTACTGTGGTGATACAATATAAGATAAGAAAACCATTTTAACCTCTACAACTTTTTGCTCAAAATCTAATATTCTGCTTGATTCCATGTTATCTCATTCATACTTGTTTGGTAGTTAGCTGTCTTCAAGCAACAGCATTTCACATCGAGGTTACAGATGTTAAGCCTTTTCTATCTTTTTCTGTTTGAAGAAGCTTCATGCTTCCAAAACTTGTTTTTATTTATGAACAGAAGACATTTTGTATATAAAATCTAAAAGCTTCTATCATTGTTGTCTTACTGTAGGACTACTTACAAGCAGAGTTCTCATACTGTTTCACTCACTGCTGCTTGACATCATATTATGTACTCTTTATGTTGCTTTAGCTTTAGGTCTCATTTTGCCTATTTGTTGTTAGTCAATAAAATAACTCTATTATAAGATCATGTATTTATCTTACAGATGCTGCCATTACAGTGAACTTATCACCACCTAACCTCTGATGGTGTTGGAGCTAGTCTTTTGATCTTATCAACATCTGACCTCTGACTTGGTGGTGGATCCAGTCTCTTGAGCTGATGGCCATCTGACCTATTACATGATGGTGGAGCCAGTCTCTTATTTATTTATTTATTTCCAGTTTGATGACCGAGGAGGTCCACTGGGCTCAAAGAGCCTGTTTTCAGTGCAGGCTTGGGGAGAAAAGCTCCAATAATACATAGTACAAGCTCCATAATATGATGTACAATACATAGTGGAAACAGAAACAAGCTCAGCAAATTTTGCATACAAAATAACAAAAACTAAACAAAAGTTAAATGGTAGCTTAGAGAAGGATGTAAAGCATATTTACATGTTTAGTGGTTGAGAACAGTGGTACAAGGTTAAATTAATACAGAGGTTTAAATCATCTGAAAAAAATATAGAAGTAACATTAGCATGGATGAGTTCTTTATGCATGAATAATAGCATAAGTTAGATTAATACAGAGGTTTAAATCCTCTAAAAGTGGTATAGAGGTAACATTTGCATGAAGGCAGTACATAGGGTTAATCAATAATGTGTAAGGACGAACAAACTTTGTGTGTAATAAATATTTATGTATTGAGCAGGTTAGGTAGGTGGAGTGCAATTGCATTTCTATTTTTGGGAGAGGTAAGAATGCAGCTGGGTTTTGAAGTGTTCAGAGTTCTCAGAAGTTCTTAGGGATGGAGGGAGAGAATTCCATTTTTTGGCGATGGAGAAGGATAGGAGAAACTGACCAGCGGGACGGTTTGGTTTATAAACAGAGATTAGATTTTGGTGGGTAGATCTTAGAGTTCTGTTTGGGGTGTATAATGTTAAGATGCTTGTTAGTGCAGGTCATATAATTGGTTTGAAAATAAGCTTGTGGGTGGTGATGAGTTGGAGGTAGTCAAGGTAGTCTGGGAGTTATAGCCATTGCAGCTGGTGGAGAGGTTTACAGTGATGAGTGGAGTATTTGGAGGTGGTGGCAAACTTTGAGATTTTATTGTAACAGGATTCTAGTTTAGAAGAGATGGAGGAAGATAGGCTGGTTAGTAGGGGAGCGCCATACATTAGTGAAGGCAGTAAGAAGGTAGTGGTGAGGGTCTGTCTTGTTGATGGGGAGAGGAAGTGGGAGTTTCTGTACAGCATGCCAAGTTTCTGATAGGTTTTTCTTTATATTTAGCTGACTATGGGTATCGCATTTTAGGTGTCCATCAACAGTAACTCCAAGAAGTTTAGCAAAAGGAACAACTTCTATACTGGAGTTGGCAAAGCTTGTAATCTTAAAAGAGGTTTTGCCTAGGTTGACAGATTTTGAGGGAGAGAATAGAAAGATCTTTGATTTGTTGGCATTCAAAGAGAGGTGATTTTGGAGCATCCAGTTCTTAGTAGTTGAGAAGGTAGTTTGAGTTTTTGTTTGGATATCAGGGAGGTTTGATGCAGAGCAAACTAAAGTTGAGTCATCTGCATATTGTACTATCTTAGTGTTAGGAATGGCTGCATGGAAATCATTAATGAAGATATTGAAGAGCATAGGCCAAGAATGGATCCCTGGGGTACCCCGGTTGGGGTGGGAAGGAAGGCTGAGGTGCCAGTCTTCCATTTTACTGCCTGAGATCTGTCAGAGAGGTAGCTGTTGAACCAGGTAATGGTGTTTTGTGAGAGGTTAAGATTGGAAAGGTGGTGAAGAAGGTGGGTATGGGAGACTGTGTTGAAAGCCATGAAAAGGTCAAGGAGGATTGTGGATACACGTTCTTCGAAGTATCGAGCATGGTTAACAATGTCTAGAAAACAGAGAAGAGCTGTTGTGCTATGGACAGGACTAAAACCCATGTTGTGTTGGGGTGAGGAGTTGGTTATGTAATGAATGGCATGAGCTGGAGGTGGATGCATTTCTCAATAATTTTTGAAACAGGGGAGAGAATTGCTATGGGTCAGAAGTTGGAGATGTTATTATTGCTGCCTCCTTTACAGAGGGGTAGGATAAAGGCTGCATGCCACAGTTTGGGGACATATGATTCTTGTATGGATCTGTTGATGAGTATGCTAATGGGGATGGAGATGCTGTCTGCTGCTATTCTTAAAAAGAGTGAGGGGATATTGTCAGGGGCATTAGAGCAAGGTTTAAACTTAGAGAGACTTTTTTATATATGAGGTGGGGATGGGTTTAAGGTGGAATATGGGGGGTGAATTTGGGGTGGAAAGTTGGACAGAGGGTTTGATTTGGGGGAAGGTACTGTTGTTTGGGAATGTTTTGGTGAGTTCAGCTATAGAGTTAGTAAAGAAGGAGTTGAACAGAGTGGCTATTTCTGGGTCAGATTTACTAGTGTCATGGCAGGGGTTGTTTTTGATGCCTGGGTTGAGAAGTGCATTGATGGATTTCCAGAATTGTTTGGGGTTAGAGGAGTGGTTAGACTGGAGTTTGATCTAGTGTGCTTTTTTGTCTTGTATGATACGTTGTTTTGCTATGTTTCAGAGTTGTTTATATTTAAGAAGGGTGTCAGGATGCCTATTACGATGATAGAGTTTCCAGGTCTTGTCCCTTTTTTTGCATGAGTGTTTTGGTATCTTTAATAAGCCAAGGGGCAGAATTGGCTTTTATACATTTTATTCTTAAAGGGGCTTGGGAGTTAAGAGTGTCTAAGAAGGCAGAGTTGAAGAATTTGAAAGCACTGTCCAAAGGTAGAGTTTTTAGTTTATCAGTTTGAGAGAAGTGGAAAAAGTTGTAGGGTTAAAGTTGTTGAGATTCCGAGTATGGATGTATTGGTGTAGATGTGGAGGGGAGGGGGTTGCTCTATGGATGAAGGCTGGTAAGTGATCACTGATGGAGTCTGGTAAGGTGCCAGTGTGGGAGATTTTGTTATGGTGGGAGACAAGGATCCAGTCCGTTATGGAGCCTGGGGGGTTATTTTTATTAGGTCTGGTTATAGCATTTGTGAGTTGAGTGAAATTACATAGATTGATTGAAATGGTGGGGTTATTGGCAGTAATTTTGTTCCAGTCAATGTTCACATCTCCTAGGATGTATGTCTCAAGCTTGATATTATATGAGGCCCATAGAAGAATTTCCTCAAGTGTGTTAATGTTGTTTTCAGGGGGGATATAGAGGGCTATAAAACAAATGCTTTTCTGGTTATTTAGTTTGAGATTTCCTATGACTAGTTCAGTGTTGTTAAACTGTGGAATAGGATTTTGGTAGGGAGTGATGGAGAATAGGCTAGAGTAGATTAAGGCTACTCCTCCACCCTTCTTTTTTTAGGCAGTCTTGTCTAAGGACTTGAACCCTGGGGGTAGTATTGCAGAGTCTGAAATATGGGGTTTTAGCCATGTCTCAGAGACAGCTGCTACGCCAGGTTGGGTTTGGGATAGCCAAGCATGGAAGTGGGCTAATTTGTTTCTTAGGCTCTGGGTATTGATGGTCAAGATCTTGAGGTATTTGAGGTTGGTAGTATGGGTGTTAATGGGGGAAGATGGATTACTGCTGGTACTAGGTCCTGGGTTGGGTGTATGTCTCCTGCTAGGCATAGGAAATTAAATGGGAATAAGAGCAGGGGGTTGGATTTGCTCCTAGCTTTTGGTGGGAGGTACAATAGTACTTTGGGAAGATGACGCTTCATTGAGGTGGATAGCAGTTTTAGTTTAAAGCAGAGAAGTGGGTTTGGAAGCACTAGGGAGGAGGATATAGTGTGGAAATGAGAGGTGGCAGAGTTATGATTTGTGTCTGGGGTGATGGTGAGGTGAAGAGGGGATAGCAAAGAAGGGGTAGTTTGTAAGAGGAATAAGAGGTGGCAGGGTATAGAGGTATTAGGAGTAGTAGGCTAAGGGAAGGGATGAGAATGGTTTAAGGAGACATGGTGTGGTGTAGGTATAATGGAATAGTTGGGGGTTAGGTGCTGAGAATGTAATAGGATAATTGGTGACAGTGTAGGAGAGAGGAGTATGGAAGTGTATCTAGAGCTTTAAGGATTAGGGATGGGAAGGGTGAGAGAGTATTGGAGGATGGGAGGGGAGGGGATAGTGATGAGATGAAAGTGGATTGGGTGATGCAGGGGGTGGGGACTTATGGGTAGGATAAGTGTAGGAGCACTGGGGGTGGGTGGAATTGGGGGTACGGTAGGGGAGCGGAGTGAGCCCACAGGGCGAACAGAGCGGGTAGACCCAAGGAGAAGGTAAAAGGTAATACTGTGAAGAACAATCAGTGGTTAGGTAGGTGAGCTCAGAGGTAAGGAAAGTATGGAGGATGTTTTTATTTTATTTATTTTATTTTATTTTCTTTTACATTTGTTGACCGGGCTAGTCTATCTGGATACATGTCCATTTTCAGTAGAGGCCCAAGGAGATAAGCTCCAACATTAAGGTAATGTAACAGGGCTACAAATAAAAAAAATAAATTGTAAATAGTACATTATTACAAAGAATTAATGCAAGCTCCAATATAAGGTAATGTAACATGATTACAAATAAAAGTAAAATTGTGAACAGTAAATTATTACAAAAAATAAATGCAGTTCATAGCTAAAGGGTGTCTATTAATGAACTAAAGTAGCTTCAAATAGCAAACAGATAAACAAACAACAATAATGGTAAGGAAAAAAAAGAATTAAGATCAAAGAAGGATTGGGTTAGCAAAGAAGTAACAAACAACACTGGAGAAAGAGAGGTTAGCAAAGAAGTAACAAACAAGATTAGAGAAGGAAAAGTTAGGGTAGCACTTGTTTACTGCAGTTGTTTGTTAGGTAAGAACAGAGAGGGTCACAGAGAGTATAGGCTAAAGGCAGGGTATTAATGGATCCTTTGGAAAGGATTTGATATTTGTTTATCCTGGGGGATAAAGTGAATACTATGCAAGAGGTATGTGCTGCCACCTAGTGGACAAGCAATAGATGACAGGAGCACTTAAAGCAGAGTAAGGAAAGTTAAAAAGTAATTTAAGAACAAAATAGTGGGGTAAATGAAGTGCGCGGTAGGCTGCTAGCAATGGACTGTAGGGCTAAATACAACAGTGACTGGTTACAATGTCATTCCCTTTAGGATACATACACTTTAGGCCAATGTTGTAGGACAAGCAAAGGAAGTTGAGAGAACAGTGGAGGACCCCTGCATGGAGGTCTTGATCTGATCTTGATCTGATTTGCACCTGACCTCTGACATGTTGATAGAGCCTGGTGTAGCCTGTCTCTGTATGTTTTCACCACCTGCCCTCTGACTTGGTATGGGAGCTAGACTCTTTGTCTGATCACCACCTAACCTCTGACTTGCTGATGGAGACAGTCTATATATATGATTACCATCCAACCTCTGATGTGATGGTCAAGCCAGTCTGTAGATGTGATCACCACCTATCCTCTGACTTGATGCTGGGCCAGTCTTTATATGTGTTCACCTCCTGACTTTTGAAGTGGTGTTGGAGCCAGTTTGTTGATCTGATCTCCACCTAACTTCTGACTTGATGCTGGGCCAGTCTTTATATGTGTTCACCTCCTGACTTTTGAAGTGGTGTTGGAGACAGTCTCTAAGTCTTATCACCACCTAGCCTCTGACTTGCTGATGGAGCCAGTCTCTATTTGTGATCACCAGTTGACTTCTGACGTGGTGATGAAGCCTGGTGGAGGCGGTCTCTATATGTGATCACCCCCTGATCTCGAACTTGGTGGTGGAGACAGTCTCTATATGTGATTACCACCTGACCTCTACCATGATGGTTGAGTCCTTCTCTAGATGTCATGACCACCTATCCTTTGTCTTGGTTTTCGATCTAGACTTTTGAACTGATCACCACCTAACCTTTGACTTGATGTTGGAGCTAGTCTCTTTATCAGATTGCCGCCTAATATCTGACTTGTTTTGCCAGTGATCTGTGGTACGGCATTAGTGTTTTTTATTCATGGAGAGGTTTAACATATCAACATGGCCAGCTACATGTTTCAGATCATTAACACAGTGTGCAGTCAAGCTTCTTGCATGACTCATGAAACCTCTTCTGCATTACATTGTATGACTGATCTTGATTCTTTCAGCTGGCCAGATCCTCTTCTGCATTACGTTGTATGACTGATCTTGATTCTTTCAGCTGGCCAGATCCTCTTCTGCATTACATTGTATGACTGATCTTGATTCTTTCAGCTGGCCAGATCCTCTTCTGCATTACGTTGTATGACTGATCTTGATTCTTTCAGCTGGCCAGATCCTCTTCTGCATTACATTGTATGACTGATCTTGATTCTTTCAGCTGGCCAGATTAAGTTAGCACTCTCCATGTAACTCTATATAAGTGCTCCAGAAATGTGTTAAATTACATTTTTGTATCTTGACAATTCTGATATAATAAGTTTGATTTCAAGTCTGTAATCTACTACTTCTGGACTGCGCCTAGGCCCAAGCTGGCTGGATGCAAATGATCTGGTCTTTTTCCAGAAGGTGTGGGCATCTCCAATAACAGCAGTATTTTATGCATTATTGAAAGATACATAAACACTGCCGTGTCTTTATATTTCCATTTATTGGTAAGGTTACTGGGAGTGTAGTTTATGCAGAGTCTGAATCTCTTCTTAAAACTCACAGCCTTTCTGATCTTTACCATTCTGGTTTCAGGATTCAACACAGAACCAGGAACATCCTGACAAAGGAAGTCAATTATCACGTATACACAAAAGATCATGTGATCGATGTTGCTATCCATGAGCTCTGGTACTCTAATTCAGTATCTCCACTTCTACAAAGCACTTCCCTTTTATATTTCAGAGCATATGCAGAGGGTCGTTGCTGTTATAACAAAATATATGAGTTACTTTCTGCATTATGGACTTATGCAAGGTTCTGTCATAGATGACCCTGTTGCTCATAGTATATTTGCTCTCACTTGGAGAAGTCATGTGATAATGTTTGACAACATTGCTGATGTCAAGTTACATCACACTCTTCTCAGCAGTGACTATTGGCCCTTCATTGTTGAAGGCAGTCTGAATGCTAATCTTTAGTAGATGAAGAACAGATAACTGAGGCTCTGTCTTGCCTTTTACCAATGGTTTCCTGGTACATCATCTAAAGCAGGAGAAATCCTTATGAAGAACTAAGGATTGGCATCTTTATAGCATTTCATTTGTAGATACTTCCAGTGTCCTCTGTGTACATAAATTGCTATTTACTCTATCAGAAGTAGAAGTTATAGGAAAAGATTTCTGTTTTTATCCAGAATGTTCTGCTATAACCACATCATCCATGTATTGTAGAATCTGCAGAGAATAGCAACAATCTGAGATCCTCTTATAAGGTTTTAGTACTTGCATACTTAGCACTACATGACACAATTTTCGTTTAACCTTAATTTTTTGATACCATATCAGCCATCTTATCAGCTCTATTCTCTGGACAACAATGTGCTTGTAAACCCCTGGATGTGTCTGGAATTTTCTAGATTCTTGCCTGTTTTTACCAGGTACCATCCTGTAGAACTGAAATACCTTACTAGTTACAGGAATGCACTACTGTGGAAAGCCTTAAGAGGTCCCTGAAGCCTTACATTTTTAATGTAACGTATAACCCTTGTGAGTAGACCACAGGCAAACCAAGATTTCTGTTTTATCATTTTTTTCATTTTTGTTTGGCTGTTTTATCTACTTTTCCATCCTCACTGTCCATCCATCTATTTTCAAAAATCATTAGTCCAGGTGTGGGTCACAGAAGTAGCAAATTGGGTATAGCAGACCAGACTTCCAAACCATGCAAAAGTTCCCACTTCATCCTTTAGGAACCCAGGCACTACCAGGCAAGCTGAGACACACTATCTCAACAGCATGTCCAGGATCTGCCTTAGTGAGCAGGAACATCCAGCTGGACAATTCCATTTTTAGTGGAGTGCAAAGGTGGTAATTCCAAGGCAAATTATGTTGCCTGACAGAATAATATATAATACAAACCTGAAAGCAAAATAATAGAGAAAAGGCTTTAGACAAAGAAGAAACACCTCAAAGCAAAGCAAAGCAAAAGTGGCTTAGAAGTACACACTAAAAATAGAAAATAAAGGATAAACTCAATGTTTTGACTAGAAGTCATTTTCTGAATTAATCTGAAAGAAAAATGATTATTGACATTTTGACAGGCTGTCTTCAGAAGTGAACTGAAATATAACACAAAAAATGAATTATTATCTTTCCAAGTTTTTTTTAAACAATATATTAAACTCTAGGCAGTAATAGGAACATAAAGATGAGTTATTAACAGACTGTCCAGTAAATAAGTGAAGCATACATAATAACCATATAACAACTCTGACCAATATATTACTGTAGAAAACACAAACTTCATTGCTTGCAAACAAAGAATAATTAGTTATGTAGCATTCACACTACTGAATGTGAATCCCGATATGGTCCTTAAAGAGTCACATCTAGAAAACTGTACCATAGATTGTTGATGTTATAAGGTGTGGGGTCCGTGGCACACAATGACAATTTGTACTGTGTAGACTTCAGCGGATATTGCTTTTGGAGGTATATCCACCTCTCCCATTGTGTAGCACAAACACTTTCTGTCTCCTTCCACACTGGATAAGTATGATCTTACCATAAAGTAATCTGTCATTGGTTGCATATCAACCATTTGCATATCAGACTTGTGCTGTAGTGCTAGCATTAAGTCCTGTGCTCTGTAGCTAGTGTAGACAGCTTGATTGGTGTTCTAGTCTTACAGGACATCATCATTCTTTTGGGAAAACATAGCTAGGCTTAGAAAGCTGCCCCCCACTCCCCATTAGCCTAGTAACAGTCTATGAATTTATGAATCTATGATAGATGACTGGTTGTGAAAGAAACCTTAATTTTGCATACATATGAACATACATATGAACACCCCAGTAAGCACAATAGCCTGCCTGTCTGTAACAAAATCCCACAGTTACATGATTATAGAGCACCCCCAAAATGTATGCAACTCTGCGACATTTGGTTGTCCACAACCAGAGTGTTCCTTTCCTCTTCCAATCTCCATGGTAGACAATGGATATAAAATGGATATAAAATGGATATAAAACATCTTTGCCTGTCTGGTGGCTGATCTCCTTAAGCTCCACCTTTGCTTTAAGTTCTCAAATGTTAACTGCTGAAAAAAGCTGTAAAGAAAGAAAACAAAGAAATGCCACAATTGTTAAGCATCGAAACCAACAGCCACTCCTACTATTGCTCCAGTAACTAATGAAGTGCCCTGTCTTATCACTTTATTTTTATTTAAGCACAATACATGATTTGCATTACTGGGCAGCCACGATGGTGCAGCGGTTAGCGTTGTCACCTCACAGCAAGAGGTACTCCAGTTCAATCCTCGGCTGGGGTGCCTTCTGTGTGGAGTCTGCATGTCCTCCCGGTGGTCGTGTGGGTTTCCTCCGGCTGCTCCGGTTTCATTCCACATCCCAAAGACATGCTGTAGGTGGATTGGACACACTAAAATTGGCCCTGGGTGTGAGTGCATGCATGTGTGTGCCTTCTGTGGAAGGTTGGGCGCTGGGCTGGCAACTCAACACTGTAAAACTCCACTGCCAATCATGAGTGGACGGTGATCCGCTGTGGCGACCCCTAACCGGGAAAAGCCGAAAGAAGAAGAAGAAGAAGACATGATTTGCATTACTGCCACTGCTTGCTATATATGCCACAAAGCTGGGGTCATTTTCACTCTTTGTTGATGCTCCAATACTAAAACCTCTTCCTCCCTTTAACCTTTGCACCATTAATTGTCAACCATTTTCTGCAGGCAGCATAGCTCAGTAGCCATTCTCTTGTTAAACCGCTGTGAAATGTAACCAGTATATGCATCTCTAGAAATGATTTTCAGCCATTCCTTCTTCTCTGTGTGCTCAGTTTGCAGGTCCTGTCCACCATTCTATATTACCAGGAATGTAACCCTTCGTCCACCGTTCTATATTACCAGGAATGTAACCCTTCGTCCACCGTTCTATATTACCAGGAATGTAACCCTTCGTCCACCGTTCTATATTACCAGGAATGTAACCCTTCGTCCACCGTTCTATATTACCAGGAATGTAACCCTTCGTCCACCGTTCTATATTACCAGGAATGTAACCCTTCGTCCACCGTTCTATATTACCAGGAATGTAACCCTTCGTCCACCGTTCTATATTACCAGGAATGTAACCCTTCGTCCACCGTTCTATATTACCCTTCACACTTCTCAACATCTTAGCATCAGAAATCCGGACAAAGCTTAAAATAATGATGGGACAAAGGCCCAAAAATAGGGATAGTTTTTAAATATTACTCTTATAAACTTAGAAAGTTGCCAGAATAACAGAATTTGCATTAGCATGCATTTTCTGAAGAATATGAAATCTGAAACTCAAATGTATGCCATTATTTAGTGACTTCAATTACAGTGATTTGCCGAAAAAACACAATTTTGTATGAGGAACAGACCAAAAATATGAGGCAAAAATCTGGAGAGTTGGGAGGTGTATATCCCAATACTTCACAAATTTCGATATTTACTCACCTCCCTCCTTCCACAAGGTTAATAATGCAAACATTGCCCCTGTAGAACTTGTATTCTGTGTCAACAAATTTATGAGCGCATTCTTAAGTTCTGACCTGTCTTCCTTGTGCTTGTCCGTCATGCTTCACTTGTGCTTGTCCATCATGCTTCACTTGTGCTTGTATGTCAAGCCTCACCTTTACTAACTTTGTCCTCTTGCCTCTCAGTTCTTTCCCCAAACTTTTCTTTTGCTGCTTTACAAGCTGGCCATAACGACCTCTAGTTTATGAATTATAATTTCAGATTAATTTATCATTTCTCTTTCTTCACACCTGTACATTCGCTGATGTCTCTGTATAACCCCCTTTTTGCACTCCTTTTTACGCAGAGCTTGTCTCCTAAGGCTGTAACACTCCTTGGTAAAACCCAGCCATGGACAGAGCTTACAAATTATGGCTGCCTTTCTGTAGTGCTTCTGGAGCCCCACCCACCTCCTTTATTTTGCTATTGCAGATGAGGAAATGTGCATGGTGAGTACTATTTTATCTATCCAAGCTATACCCTAACTGCCAAGGTGTGAGGCTACAACCACGTAACTCCACGGGTAACCAGCTGGTGAAAATGGTAACCATTTGAAATAGTGAGACCCACTAGAGGGAGTCCTGAAATACATATACTTACATATACTAAGTCCAATATGCCATTCCTTACTATATTCACTGTATGGCAATCCTGGAGTTTATATATATATATAAGTTGTGGGGGGTGTTAGGGGATTTCCCCCTCATACCCTATTGAATACATATTTTGTGTTATGTCCATCTGCACATATGTGTGTGTATGTGCATGCACCCGAGAGTGTGTGTGTGTGTGTGTGTGTGTGTGTGTGTGTGTGTGTGCCTGCATGTGTGCATGCATTTGTGTGTGTGTGTGTGTGTGTGTGTGTGTGTGTGTGTGTGTGTGTGTGTGTGTGTGTGTGTGTGTGTGTGTGTGTGTGTCTCTGGCTGTATGTGCCTGCTGTGTTTTGTGTGTGTGTGTGTGTGTGTGTGTGTGTGTTTTATTATAAAATTGGTACTAAGCATTGGTTGTGAGTAGCTTTCCTGGTTAATGTCACCATGTATTATTCATATGGTAAAAGACAACTGAAATAGCTACTGCTGTCTCAGATGTCTATCAGCTATTTTCATCTTTTTATTTAAAGCTTATTATCAGATGCACATATAGAGACAGAAGAAGGTATGTTGCTTAAGTTTGGAGACATACATATCATATGCATGGCTTTGCTTTTTTTATTGCAATATCTTTCAATATAAATTTTCTATTCTGAAAATGTGTCACTTAAAGTACAGTTGTAAATCTCATTAAAACAGGGAAATGTGGTCATTGCTAATTAACTACACATGAAGTGACAGTTAAAAAAAATGGAAGCTGGCATGGCTGCTTTGTAAACTGTTGACAGCAATTATCTAGTTATAATTCAGGCAAATGCTGCACACTTCTTAAGTGAGTGTTAACTAACCCATGACATGATGTTTATTAATAACTACATTATAAGTACATTCTAATATCTGTATTTTATTCACTGAACCAGCTATATGTATCTGTTGGCTTACTGTATATGTGATGTTCTTGACTTCAACAGACTGTCAGGCAGCATTAATGGTGGTAACTCTGTAATTAAGTAAATAAATAAAAATAACACTTCTAGCACATTCACCAGTCCGAGCTTGGTATGACTCACATAGTATAGCCCTTCTCAAGGAAACTGTACTAAATATACATTATTACAACTTAGGATAATGCTGTTGCTCAAAAGCCCATTACATTACTGCTAGTAATATTATTAAAGCTGTCTTTTTCATAGTGTCTCATAAATAAATCAGATTTGTATGGATATGCATAAAATGACAAATGTTCATTTCCATGCTGAAGCACCTTCTATCACATCA
Source organism: Protopterus annectens (assembly GCF_019279795.1). Lineage (NCBI taxonomy): Eukaryota > Metazoa > Chordata > Ceratodontiformes > Protopteridae > Protopterus > Protopterus annectens. The sequence continues at coordinate 113,272,343 of NC_056735.1, read as the reverse complement.
GCCACAGATTACAAATATCGGTTTATGTACCCAAGAATTTTATTATGACTATATGAAAAAAAAAATGTATTTTGTATATGCTGTTTATGAATGCAAATGTTCATATACTGTACTGGTTTTGGTAAAAAAAAAAACTTCAAGAAAATACCCAGCTAAGCTCGAGTCTTCATTGTTTAGTACCTTAAACCTCATGTAGTGTAAGGCAATGGGTTAGATGTAAATCACCTCCTAATAACATATTAGTGTTTCAAGTATGTGCCTTCTGAATGTTGATGACGTTTTACTTTACTGATGCATTCACGACAATAAAAGCAAACCCCATTAGCAGTAGATGTATCATGTTTCAAGGTTTTTCTGAGCTCATCAGTTTAGTACACACAGATTGTTTAGCCATACTTTGGAAACACAGAGCATAAAACCAAGCCTGATGTTCATTACTATAAAGGTTTCTGCAAAATATTGCAAATAACATCCAAACCAGCGTGCAAAACGATAACACATACAGACCATTCAGTAAAACCGTCAAGAAAAACCCAGCCAAGCGGTACTTTAAAACCTCCTTTAGCATAGGCTAATGGATTATATGCTAATCAACCCTTAAGTATATAACAGTGACGCAGATACACAGCCTTCAATGCAACTGATGTTTTTCTTTTTAAATCTTTATTGGTGCATTTGGGCCAATAAAACAAAACATCAGTAGCTGTACATATGCCATGTTTTACCCTTTTTCTGAGATCATCTACAGATTTTCTTATAGGTTCATTGGTAAATACTAGGGCAGCTGCCCTTGTGAGCTATTTAAGCCTAGCCAATTGCCTTTTCAAAAGGCAGAATCAAACCCTGTACTTTGTGTCTGTGAGTTAAACACCATATCCATTATAACAACCCCCCTTCCTTTTAAAAATCCCAAATCAATAACTTGAAACTTGAGTATTTGGTGTTATGCGAAAACATGAAAACAGCGCAATGTGTCTAAATATGCTATTATTGAAAAATGACTAAAATGAATAGAAAAAATGTGGTTGTAGCTACTTTAATCAGGAAGAATTCTCCATAAGGCTTAAGGATTCTTTGAGAGATGTAAGCATGGTTTCTATGGTCATAGTTGGTCATCTCACAAGAACACTTTTAAGTGTTGGGGAATGTAAAAACGTGAACTGAGAAGATGTGTAGCTCTAGTCAGTCTTTTAGCTTTAGCAGTGGTACAGCAGTGGTTTTCATTGAAAGGACTGAGAGAGAGAGAAAAAACATTAAGAATTCTATTTGGGCTATTTGGGGGAATTTACTATTGTGTTTAGACAGGAGGGCAGTAACAGCATATTCTAATCTTCTTAACGGAACATAAATGACAATGGATGTCCTAATTTCCACAGGAAGAATGATAGCTGTCTTGTAACAGACTTTTAACTGACTAGTACTTTTTCAGTCTGATCGTCAACATGCTGTTTATAGTTAAATGTCATTCATATTCTAACCCAAGATATTTCTGGCTGGTAACAAAAATTTTTTGAGCCTGAAAAAATTTCCTTGAGTTGGCATTAATACGTGCACCTTCCATTATCAATTGGCTGAGGGTTTTATGGAAACAATCGTGGTTAGTTGATTTTAAATAAAGTATACCCAATGAAAATCGAGATACCCTAAATGTATAAATGTATGCTGCTTTGAAAATTTCAGGATATCTGCAGTAGTGTTTTGTATAATATTAATAATGGAGGAAAGACAAAGAGAGTAGAAAAGTTACGTTTTGCTTGTCCACCTAGACTAATTTGATTTAAAGTACAGTTAGGAACAAAATCAAAATTAGTGCTTCCTCCGCCTAGGTCTTTGTGATGCAGTTATATGGAATTCTGAGTAAAAGAACTCCCTAAGTAATTTACTGCCTCCATTCTCCATAAAACGGTAATAGTTCTGGTTGATACCGGGGCAGATCTGCGAGTTGTCTTTTTTTTTTCAAAATATTTTATTAAGTTTCAAAGTATTTTATTAAGAGTGTGAGTTGTCTTTTGATGAAGATTGATTTATGCATAGAATTTTAGGTTTACTATTGAGTTAAAGACAATTCTGCTGTGACCACCTGTGAGTGCTGCACGCATCCATGTAACCAATGGTTAAATATTTATCACTTGTTGATATAAGTGGAGGATCACTTGTTAGGCCAGGATTTATCTGACTATCACCACTTAAGGGTATTAAGTAAAACATTAAAGTTAGAATGTGCCAAAATGCTTCTATATATAGGATTTGCTGGGAGGTTGCTGTATAAAAGTGCACTTTATTAACTGGATTCATTATGGGTAATACACACCAAGTGCATATGCATATATGGGAGAATATGCAAAGTTAAAATATAATCTACTAGAAATGACAGCTGTAGAAGTTTTGTATGGGTGGCTGTGAAGCAGAAAAACTGTAAATACATATAGAATGCAAGGAGGAAAAGCAGGTACAGATGTGTTAAATTCTTTTATATATATTTATACCACCATCAATATCTAGATCTCGATAAGAAGCACTATTAAAAAGTTAATTGCAGGACAGCAAATGACTAAAATCTGTAGATACAAAAGTGGGATGAGCTGAGACAGAATATCAGGACATACTTTAGAACGTGTTCTGTTACAAGGATAAAAGGAGACTGGATCACTATGTGATGACACTATAATACATGAACAGTGAGAACGGCACTGGAGCTTCAAGGTAGCTAAAGACAAAGCTAGGATGGGGTAACAGTTAAAAGGTGGTAAGGGGATAATCAGTTATAGATGCAGTTTTGTAAGATTATTTAAGTTTTACATGTAAAGTAAAGGGACTGACTGGAAGGTGGAGTTAAGGGGAGCACTAGGGGAACTAAATGTATATTCCCTGGGGCAGCTGGCAAATGGATGCAAAGTGGATTGCAAAACTGCAGGAGTGTTATTCAGTCAACACAAATATATGCTATGGTGGTGTCACGCAGACCAGAAGGAAGAATTTCCATTAGTACCAAGGTAAGTAATTGTTTCCCTGGAGAAGAGAACAGATTTGAGAAAGAATAGGCAATAAAGTGAAAATCAATTCAGTATATTACACCAAGATAGCATTTATAATTGTATAGAAAGAACAACATATCCCATATGCTAGTGTTGTACTATATGGTCATGTTATGAGCAAAGTCTTTCTGGGTGGTCTAAAATAAGCTGAAGCATGAACAATAGTTGGCATAATGCTTAAGATCTTTGTCCCTCTTATCTCCCATGCACATGGTACAAGGTTCGATCTTGATCTCCAGCAAATAGGTGTTTCTACCTCAAACTCAAACAAGAATATAAAAGTAGACAGCAGTGCAGACTCTAAATGGTTCCTTCAGAGGAAGAGTTGAAGAGACCAACCACTTTGACCCAACTGTATTGTACAGTATCCTCTAGATAGGAGAACATGAATCACGGACTGCTTACTGGGTCAGGGCTACTGGGTGCTTACTGGGTCATGGTTAGCCACTCGATGTTGCAAATATTTGCTCTAGGATTTTGTTGCATTGATAATCTTGCCGAAAATAGGCATGGTTATTTGCCTGTTATAAGAGGGTTGAGGACCTGGCTTATTAAGACCTGTGATAGGGACCCATACTAAAGGTAGAACGTGTATATGTGCCCTTATTGTCTGGTGTATGCCCACCATAAACCCCAGCAGCCCTGTGTCAATAAGCTGCTGGCCAGGCAGTGTCCAGTTACCCAGCTTTGGCTACCTGGAATAGCTCTGTTAAGTGAAAGCTGAATGTAAAACCAATCAACCTGCCAAACATGATCTAAGAATGGCTACACTGAGTATCAGTTCACTGACAGGATGCAACTTGAAAGTGGATGACATGATGGTAAGGAGGAGGCTGGACATCTTAACATGATGGAAAGGAGGAGACTGGGCATCCTAACATGATGGAAAGGAGGAGGCTGGACATCCTAACATGATGGAAAGGAGGAGGCTGGGCATCCTAACATGATGGAAAGGAGGAGGCTGGGCATCCTAACATGATGGAAAGGAGGAGGCTGGACATCCTAACATGATGGAAAGGAGGAGGCTGGGCATCCTAACATGATGGAAAGGAGGAGGCTGGGCATTCTAACATGATGGTAAGGAGGAGGCTGGGCATCCTAACATGATGGTAAGGAGGAGGCTGGACATCCTTTGTAGCCAGGAAGGAAGTTGGAAGGGCAGTGCAGCAAAATCACTTTACTTGAGATCCAAAGTCTATTGCTCACAGACAGGACAGACTAGAAATGGTGTGCGAATTGTGATGAGGAAGAGGCTACAGAAGACAGTGATGGATGTCATCAGAATTAGTGACAAACTCATGACTATGAGACTCCAGTGTAAGGATAGGGCACTATTCATACATAATCTCAGCCTATGGCCCACAGTAGGGTTGTGACAGAGAGGAAAATACTACATTCAGCAGTTGCAGGGCCTACTAAATAAACATGAGTTGGTGTTGATAACGGGGGACCTGAGAACATATATCAGGAAAAACAGAACAGGATATGCACTCTGTTTGGGTTCACATGGGTGTGAACATCAGAAATAAAGTAGAGAACCCATTCTAAACTTCTGCCTTGCAAATGGATTGATGGTGACTGACACATGGCTCAGCAAAACAAGATCACATACGAGAATGGACAGTGTGGAACATGTAGATTTCACCCTAGTAAAAAAGGGCATTGGGATAGAATCAGCAATTGCAAAGTAATACCCAGTGAAACAGTTGTTCCACAACATAAACCACTGGTTGTCACAATCAGTTGCAAACAATAGTCAAGGAAAGCTCTAAGGTTCAACAAAGACTAGGCTGAAGACCTGAAAGTTGACTGGAGAGAAAGCACAAGTGTCAAAGGAAATACTCAGGGCTGCTGCACCCAGGAAGATGAGAAAATAAGTGGAGTTGAAGAAGAATGGCAGAACCTCAAAACAGCATGTGTGAGGACTATAGGACAGATATGCAGCTGAGCCAGGAATAGAAATAAAGTACATAAGGAAAGCTGGTAGTGGAATGCAGAAGTCCAAGAAGTCATGAAAGGAAAAGAGTGCAGGAAAAAGTGGGAGACAGAAAAGTCAGACTAGGCTAAAAAGAAATATTGGCTGGCTAACAAAGAGGCTAAGAGAACAGTTGTCATAGTGAAGAACAAGGCATCAGAGTTAGTCTACCTGCTTCTGGAAAGTTACTCAGCAGATGCCACAAAGGAATTCTTTCAGGTTTCAAGGCAGACACAGAAAGATAAAGGTTAGTCAGACACCCTGCATAAGGGACATCAGCATCAATTTGCTCACCAGCCTACAGGACATGAAAGACAGCTGGAAGGAGCACTTCCAGCAGCTTCTAAATGAAGAAATATCCACAGAAGGTGTACTGCCCCAGACCCAAACTACAACGAAAGAAAAAGAGGAGTTCACCCTGGAAGAAGTAAGAACAACACTTAGAAAAATGAAGTCAGGAGACACATCAGACTTATGATGAAAATGTTGGGTGAGTAAGGAGAGAAATGGCTGCAGGGGTACTGACAGCGCTATGAAAGGACATGCGTATCCCACATGACTGGACAATAAGCATTCTAGCGCCGGTGTACAAGAACAAAGGGGACATTCATTAATGTGGGCAGTATAGAGGTATCAAACTCCTGTCACTAAGCAAGACATTTCTGGGGTAGATGAGTGATGGTCTTATACACAGAGATGGATAATGACCAGTTTGGATTCAAATCAGGATGTAACACAGCCAACCCAATGTTTTCAGGGAGACAGATAGTTTAGAAGAAGCTAGAGATGAGGACAGAGTTCAACTGCGCATTTCTAGACTCAGAGAAAGAATATGACAAGTGTCGCTGATTCGTCTCTAACACATATGACAAGAAGGCTGGGGTTTCATTTAGATGCCCTAATACATAGAAACACGTCAGGATGGATAGCAGCATCATAAAATATGAGCAAACTAGTTAACAGACAGACCTTACATACATACATGCTTACATCTCAACAGCTAGCTACAAAAGCCAGACTTGCACTTGCTCAGTATTTATACACTTGTGCAAGCCCTTGGATAGTTTCTTAAAGGTATATACACACATACTGATCTACATCCACCCTCTTAAAAAGATTTCCCTTTACACAAAAAAAAATCAGAGATAAACATGCATTACAATATACACTGTAAACAAAACACAATGTTCATGTCCAAGTTGTTTCATATTTGCTACAGGGTTTAGAGAGCCAACCATATATTGTAACATAACAGTTGGGACCAAATTTAGCAACAGGGTGAGTCTGCAGTGCACAACTCATATCAGGAACTTCTGGATTTATCACAGAAACAGGAATGTCCTCTGGAGTTTCCTCTGGAATTGGAACAATGGACAACTCACTCTGAGATAAAGAGTCTTTCTCACAGGCTATGTGCTGTGGTATAGGCTCAGACACTGGTCTCAAATGTTTCAGATTCCAGCTAAAAGTTGCTTCTTCTGATTCTATAATGTATGATCTTGGCTCTGGACCTATATTCTTCATGACACCAATCTGATCATAACCTTTGGACGTCTGCATCCTTACCACTTCTCCCTCTCATAATGGATTGAGCAGTTTGCTGGTCTTATTGTAGTAGGACTTCTGGGTTAGGAACTTCTTCAACAGATTGGCTTTCACTAACTTGTTCTCGACACATGGAACCAACAATTTACTACTTATTGGTAATGTGGTTCTGGTTTGTCTCGACGGAAGACTCTGAGCAGGTGAACCAAGATGTTCATCACGAGGAGTATTTCTGAGATTCCAGAGGTTCAGGAAAACATCACTATTATCTCATTTTGACTTCTCTAGTAACTGTTTTGCACTTTACACTGCATATTCTGCTAAACCATTTGACTGCAGGTACTCAGGGCTACTTGTGACATGAGTAAAGTCCCATTCTTCAGCAAATCTTTTGAACTGTTGGCTTGCAAAATGCGTGCAATTGTCAGAAATAACTTTGTATGGGCTACCATGTACTACAAAGTGATGCTTCATCTTAGTAATGACTATACTGGATGTTAGGTTGGGGTTGGGAGGGTAGCCTAATGGTTAAGGTGTTTGCCTTACAAACACAAAGTGCAGGGTGTGAGTCTCACGAGGGATAATTGGCTATGCCTAAAATGGCTTGCAAGGACAGTTAGCTTAGTACTGAGCTATGTAAGTAGGTCAATCTCGAGCCAATTAGAGTAAGAGTTGAACACCAAATAATGTTGACCATTCCACTCAAAGATGTCACTGGCTACTGTCGACCAAGGTAGTTCTGGAATCTGGTTAAGTTGAAGTGATTCCTTCTGTTGATGAGGCTTTGTACAATTATACATGGAACAAGATGAAAGTGCTTTCTCAATGCCATGTAACATAGAAGGCCAAAATACCAGTCCTCTCACCCTTCTTTTGGTAGATTCGGTTTGTGGGTGATACAATGCAAAATAGCAATGTACTCTGGTTATAAGGTCTTTGGAACAATTACTTTAGGGCCTTTCCTAAAGATACCTTTGTCAGAAAAAACTCATCTCTGTATGGAAAATAAGGTTGCACTTCTTGAGGTAAACTAGACTGAGTGTGATTTCTCAGCTCATCAAGACGTGTGGAAGAAAACTTTCTCACTTCCATGCCTTCAGAATCAAGGCTCTCATGCTCATACTGATCTGTGGTATTTCTGTGTGGTCTGGATAATGTATTACCAAGTAAGTTTGTATTTCTTTTAGACAAGATTCAAATTGCACTTTTGCAATCGCTGGCTGGGGCTGAATGCATTGTTTTTTCAGGATAGTGATTAAAGACTGGTAGTCTATTTCGATCTGGATAGGTATACCATAGGTTCATAGGTGTGTACTAGGCTAATGGCCCTGTAGCCTTTACAAGCCTAGCCCATAGAAGTGCCCTGGCATTGTGACGCCCAACGTTAGTTCCCAGTGCCTCTATCAAGTAGAGCCACTGGAGTGATCCCGGGGTGAAATTTCTATTTCCCATCCAATCATCAAGATTTTCTCTTGAACAGGGCCAGTGAGGTGCTCTGCTTGACATGTATGGGAAGTCTATTCCAGAGCATGGGCAGTCTCTAGATTATGAACCTGTCCCTCCAGCATATTCTGTTGATTGTAGTAATGAGGTTGAGGCCTCTGGAGCTTGTGGTGCAGAGGGATTGGGATTTCTTTAGATGTAGCAATTTTAACAGAGCTGGTTCAGACATGGCTTTGTAAGTCAAGCAGAGATCGCCTCATAGTAGACAATATGAGACAGAAAATAGCTGGAGTTTTTTGAGTCTGTCCATGTAGGACATCTGTTTAAGGCCTAGGATCCTCTTCATGAGGTACTTTTGTGGCCTTTCCAGTTGTTGAATGTGTCTAGTGAGGTACATGCCAAATGGGACATTATACTCAATGACTGGCCTAATGAGGGAAGAGCAGAGAGAGATGATGACCGCTTTCTTCCTGGATGCAAAACCCTTGGTTCTGAGATGTGCCACAAAGAAGGACTTTCTGATCACAGTGGCAATGTGGTGGTCAAATGAGTGGTTGCTGTCAACCTGTGTCCCAAGATCTCTTATAATGCCTTCAGTGTTCAGTGGGCTCCCACTGATGTAGTAATTAGTGGGAACTGAGTTTTTCCCAAAGGGGATGACAACGCATTTTTTGGCATTAAGCTTAAGGCCATGGTTTCGACACCAGTAATTGGTCTCAGTGAGACCTTTCTGTAGGATGTCTACATCCCTTGCAGAGTTAATAATGGCTCCCAGCTTGCAGTCATCTATAAACTTGGTCAGCCAGAGTCCCTCTATGTTGGCCTGGACTTCTGAGAAGTAGATGCCAAACAGGGGAGGACCCAGGACCGATCCCTGTGGGAATCCACTCGTGACTGGTCGGCAGTCTGACTTGGAGCCCACTACTTTCACACTGTGGGTTCTATCTGTGAGCCAGTTTGCAACCCACCTAGTGATATAGGGATTGATGCCTAGTTTGGTGAGTTTATGAATAATTCCTGAGTGGGGAATGGTATCAAAGGCCTTGGCCAGATTGAGGTAGGCTGTATGGACTGCCTTGCCCTCATCCAAAGCTCTGGTGACTGACTCAAAGAAGTCAACCAGGTTGAACAGGCATGATCTACCATTCACAAAACCAAATTGCATGGGATCTAGAGTTTGTAGATTCCCTATATCCTTCTTAATTAGGTCCATGATGATGCGCTCCATAGCCTTACATATCAGACTCATCAGGCTAATGGAGCAAAAATTCCCAGGGTCTGTAGTTGCTTCCCCTTTATGGAGAACGATGACTGTAGCAGCGCACCATTCGGTAGGGACAAAGCCTGAAGTGAGGCTGTTATTGAACAGGGCACACAGATGTGGTGCCAATTCACTTTGTAGTTCATGTAGAACATATCCAGAGATATTTTCGGGTCCCATGGAAGCTGTATTCTTGGCCTTGAACAATGCAGCTTTAACCTGTGCTGCAGTAATGCTGGGTGCCTGGCATTCCTCCAGTATTGTAATTGGTCCTGGGGGGGGGGAAATAAAGCTGGCACTGAATCTGTCGGCCAGTATGTTGGCAATATCTGTTAGCTCAGTATAGGAGGTACCATTGTGCAGTAACTCAGAGCAAACCTGGGTATTGCCATGGAGATTCTTGATATAACTATAGAAGGCTTTATGGTTGTTTTTAGTGTCTACCATAATTCTGCCTTCATAACTGGCTTTAGAGGTTTTGATGAGGTATCTCAAATTTTGTTGAGGCTAATAAGGGAGTTTTTCCAGTCTTGGGACTTCATCTTTTTCTGCAACAGTTTCTTCCTTCTGTTGTAGAGTTTATTAATGGCAGGGGACCAGCAGATTGGCTTCCCTTTTTTGGAGGAGAGCATCTTGGTTCTGTTGGGTATGGATAGTTCCATGCATTTATGTACGTGTTGGTACAGTGCATCGGTGTATGATTCGGCAGTCATGCATCTATTTTCCATTGTCATGGGTGCCATGAAGTTAGCCACCTATGTTTTTAGGAGTCCAAAGTCAGCTTTGGAGAAGTTTTTCATGATGATTACCTTTGCGGGGGGTGCGGGTGAGATGTGGATTTCCATGGTGATTAGTTTGTGGTCATATCTAACCAGGGAGGAATTGACTATTGGTGTATAACAAAGGGTGACCGTATTAGTAATTACCAGGTCAAGGATGTTGCTTCCTCTAGTGGGGGTAAGAATGAGCTTGTCCAGGGCATTGGAACTGATGAATTTCAGGAAGCGTTGGGCAAGTGAATTGGTGCATGAGTAGTTTTCCCAGTTGATGGAGGGGTAGTTGAAGTCACCTAGCATGAGAGGGTTTGGTTGGACCATAATAGTTTCCAGCGTGCTTAGGAACATGGAGTGAGAGTCTTGGGACATGGTTTGGGACCTATAGTGGGCTACGACCTGAATCACCATCTTACCCAATGTTATTTATACCTGAAGTATCTCAGATGCGTTATGCTGGGCTACTATTCTGGAGGTGGGCATATCTTTTATGAATATGGAGACACCACCCCCTTTGGAGCTTCAGTCCATGTTCTGGGGCCAAAAGGTGTGGAAAGAGTTATAGGCTGGTAGCGCAGAGGTGCTTTCTGATGGTTTAAACCAGGTCTCTGTTACAGCACAAATGTCGATGTTATCCATTTTGAGGAGTGTTTCCAGTAAGTGCATCTTGAGATTTAGACATCTAGCATTGAGCAGCATGACCTTCAGATTGTATTTATTTATAGCTGTTATGGTGATAATTTGGTCTTTGGAACATCACCTAAAAAAGGCACTAAAGTGCTGGCAAGAGCCTTAGCCAGTATCCAGAAACCCAGGGCTGACAGATGCATGCCATCTCTGGCAAAGCATTGAGGTCTGTCAATCATGTCATCCCAAGCAGACAGATACTGGATCCCCTTAAAATGACATCAGAAACTTAGCCAGTTGTTGAAGTCAATCATTTTCTGCTTGTATTGTGGTATCATTCTGGGTGACGGTAGGATGCTGCTCAGGACTAGGGTCATACATGCCTGGGCCACATAATCTGAGAGCTCCTCCGTGTCTCTTTTCATGTAGTCCATAAACATAATCGTGGAACTACAAACATGCAAACACAATTGCCAAAAGCTCTTTCTCAATCTGGGCACACTGCATCTTAGTTTGGGTAAGAGTTCTCGATGCGTAGGCAACAAGTTGATCTTCTTGTAGAATGACTGCACCAAGACCACATTTTTAAACATCACAGGAAAGTGTAATTGGTTTGTGACCATCATAGTATCTGAGAGTTGGTGGACTAGCAATTCTCTGTTTCAGGACATCAAATGCTCTTTGGTGTTGCTCTAACCAAGACAAGGATAAATCTTTACATGTCAGCTCTCTGAGTGGCACTGAAAGTTGGGACAAGTCTGGAATGAACTTGCCTAGGTAGCTGACCATGCCAAGAAAACATTGCAGGGCTTGAACATTGTATGAAGCTGACATCTTGAGAATGGCTGTTTGTTTCGAAGGGTCTGGTCATAGGTCTGTACTCATAAATAAATGACCAACATAAGTAATGTCTTGTAGCCTGGACCTGGATTTGTGTAGATTGAGCTTAAGATTCACTTGACATGCCCTTTCGAGAACTTTTCTGAGGTACCTGTCATGTTCAGCTTCATCATGACCTCCTACTAGTATGTCATCTACTGATAGCACAAGGATACCCAGAAAAATTTGCTCCAAATTGCAGAATTTATCCCAAATAGCATTCTCAAAAATCTCTACCTGCCAAATGGAGTACTGAAAGTTGTGAGCAATGAGGATTTTTTGTCAAGCTGGATTTGCCAAAAATGAACTCTTTGCATCTAAGACAGAAAAAATAGTGACATTTGGCATCAACACTGCGGCTTCTTTAACTGTGCGCATTGGATGATGAGGTCTTTTTAGTGCTTTCCTCAAATCCTGTGGGTCAGTACATATTCTGATGTCATCTGAGCTTTTCTTATGAGCTACCACCATGGAAGATACCCACTCATTTGGAGTGTCAGCCAGACAAATCACACCTTATCGTACTATTTTATCTAACTTGGCTTTAACTCTGTCCTGCATGGCTATTGGAACTTTATGTGCTGGCCTGATAACTGGATTGACCTTTGGGTCTAACTTCATGGAGTACACAACTGGAAGTTTGCCTAGTTGGTCTTGGAACAGATCAGCAGACATAGAAAAAATATGCTGGGCAAAATTAGAGTAGTGGTCTTTTAAGCTAACATGGTGTACTTCCTTATTAAATGAAAGCAGTCCCATTTTCAAACTGTCTCTGAGCCCTAATAATGACTGGATGTGCCTCTTGACCACATAAAATAATAAGTTGTAGCTTCTTCCAGCAGAGTAATGTGAAAGCACTACTGAGCTTTCATTGTGAATTTCTTCACCTCCATAAGCAACAAGCTTTGCACACCTTGTCAAATCAAGCCTTTCACCTTTATACACTTTAGCAAATGTTTCTGTTGACATAACACTGCACTTGGAACCTGTGTCAACTTTCAGCTCTATGTGCTTTCCATTTATCTGATTCTTTGCTCTTAAACCTACTGCATTGACCGTTTCATGAAGCACTGACACACCATCAACATAAAGAGTAGAACTGCCACTGTCCAACTGTTCGACACGTTTCTTAAAATGTTCCCTTTTGATAAAAGAAAGTGGGCCTTTTGACTTACAACATCTTTTGAAATGATTCCCTTTATTGCATTTGTGGCATTGTTGACCAAAAGCTACACATTTTTCCTTTTTTAGATTCATGGCTTCCACTACAGTTACGGCAGTTGGCAATGAAAGCAGGTTGGAGCCCATGCTTTGAGTTTGCTGACTCACTCTTATTCTTCACTGAGATTGTGCTAACTCTGGAATTTGTTGCAAAGCTCTGGGGTTTACCAGTGAGTGCTGCAGGGGTTACAGTTGCTGCCATGTGCTTGGGTCTGTTTCTTTTAACCATGTGCTGCATACTGTCAACATGAGTTTATCACTGTGCCTTTTAGAGCTGCTCTCATTTGTAAGCATATTTGTGTGCTTTTCTGTGAGCTCATATATCTGACAAATCTTAGTCTCCTTATTCAAAGTTAAATCATGGTCATGAAGCAAAATCTTTCTCACAGAATCATCTTTAATACCACACATGTCTGTCTTTTATCAACTCATCCCTTAAGTCACCAAATCTGCATGTTTTAGCTTTATTTCTCAGGTCAGTTATATATGCTGCAAAAGATTCACCAGGCTTTTGATCCCTTGTGTAAAATAAGTGCCTTTCCATTGTAACACACGTCTGGGGGTTACACACTTCTCTAAATTTACGTTTTAAACACTCTGGGTTCTCCCTTGACTCAGCCAGTACAACAATATGATGGTTTCCCCCTCTCCTGTATAGACAGCAGGTGCATGCACAAATGAGCATTCCCTTTCTATGGCTTCTGACCTAGCTAAATTAAGTAGAATAAATGCTTTTGTATGGTCATCTTTATCAGAAAATGCAGCCTGTATGAAAATGTCGCACTCTTGCTCTAACACTCTCCAAGTCTCAGCAATATTACTGTCAAATACAAGTGCACTGGGTTTCTGAAATCCGTCTGCCATGCCCACAATGTATACACAAACACACTGAAAATATGGCCCTTGTAATTATGTAAAAAGAAACTGTTCTGTGAGCTTGTAACAACATTCAAGTGCACGATAAACTCTTTGAAATACTGTACTTTGCAAAATATGTTCCGTAATGACTGTACTCTGCAAAATATGCCTTGTAATGGCTGTACTCTGCAAAATATGCCCTGTAATGTCTGTACTTTGCAAAATATGCCTTGCAATGGCTGTACTTTGCGAAATAGTTTTACTGTAACATTGCACAAACATGCAAACACTTTATACACTTCTGATAACTCACATATCTTTGCTTAATATGAAAAATACATGCTTTGCAAAAATGTGGTTGTTTCCCTTTATTTTATTCATTTTATGCAATATGGACATAATTGGAAACATTTTCCATAGTAATCTGAATATTTTTTCAATATCGTACATATCAGTTTATGTGAATGTTACTTAGAACATTCTGTATGCCCCATTTCATATTATATGAAAAGAAATAGTGCCGAGCAAGTTTTAATACTTGAAATTTGTTTCTGACCTGTTTTGTGAAGTATGCACATTTTTGGGATGATCCACTTGTCTATATTCCACCAACTGTAAACAAGTGCCTCTAATCGTTTTAGCCAAGCCATTTCTAGCTTCATGCCTTTTGGATATGCCGGTTCTGACTCCATGCCCTGTAGATATGCCGTTTCTGACACCATGTCACTCGTTCGTCTCTAACACATATGACAAGAAGGTGGGGTTTTGTTAGATGCTTTAATACATAGAAACATGTCAGGATGGATAGCAGCATCATTAAATATGAACAAACTAGTTAACAGACAGACCTTACATACATACATGCTTACATCTCTACAGCTAGCTACAAAATGGCCGTCAGACTTGCACGTGCTCAGTATTTATACACTTGTGCAAGCCCTTGGATAGCTTTCTAAAGGTATATGCACACATACTTATCTACAATATGGTACAAAGAAAGCTGATTTGGACAGTCCTGTGGTGGCTCAAAGTCCCATAAGCATTGGTAGAATTAGTGCAAACTATGTAACAGAACCCAATGACACAAGTACAAGCAGTGTTGAAACTCACAGAGGGGTTCACAGTGACAGTGGGTCTGCACCGGGGTCCATCTCTGAGCCCACTACTGTAGATACTGGTGACTGACTACATTAGTAATCAGGTCAAAGGAGACAGCAACACGCTGCTGTATGCAGATGTGACATTACATGCTGACTCTAAATAAGAGCTTGAGCAAATGATAGGTGAATGAAATGCAAAGCCAAAGGTAAACAGGGTGAAAGTGTGCACAGAGAAGGCAGCTGTAATGGCAGCAAATGGAAGAATCAGAAAAGGTGAGAATTGGGATAGAAGGGGAAATAGTGTAACAGGTTAACAGCTTCAAGTATCTAGGAGGGGTGGATGAGGTGAGGGAAAGTCTGAATGAAGAGGTCCAAGCTAGAATCAGAGGGCCTGCAGATAACTGGCACAGACTGTCAGGTATAGTGTATAACAGAAGAATGCCAAAGAAACTGAAAAGTAAGGAGTACAAAACGGCGGTTGGGCCAGTACTATCATATAGTACAGAAACCTGAGCAGTAAAGGCAGTGCAGTTGAGGGGGTCTAGAAGTGATGGAAATGATACGCCTGAGATGGATGGTAGGATACACACTGTGGGACAGGCGAAGAAATGAGGACATGCAAGCAGAAGCCAAAGTAGCTCCAATTGCAGAAAAGGTCAAAGAGAACAGATCATGGTTGTTCAGGCACATGTGCAGAAAAGCAGATGACAAGCTGGTGAAGAAGATGCGGGACAGACAGGAGGAAGAGAAGAGGAAACAAAGGCATCCAGCAAAGATTTAGATGGATTGTGTGAGAGAAGACCTGCAACAGTCAGGCATAAATATTGAAGAGGGTAGGAGGGTGGCACTGAATCGAGAGCGATGGTGGCAGCTGATGCCACACCCTGATCCCATGCAGAAAATGAGAAAAAGGTGATGATGATGATGATGATGATGATGATGATGATGATGATTATCATCCTCATCATCATGAAATTAAAAGAGAAAACTACTGTCAACCATCCATCTTGTGGTTCAGCATAAAAAGGAAGTAGTTCACAAATAGGGATGGAACCACTAATTAGGTAGAAACTCAATGCCCTGGAACTTCTTAAGTGTGAATAAGGAGGCTTTTAAAAGATGCTAATGAACTGTGTCATGAAAAAACACACAAACAGACCAGGAGGTGGTCGTTTAAGCATTTAACAACAAAGTTAAATTGTCCTGTAAGCATTGAATACCACACATGAATAATATGATGTCCTCTATGTCTTCCAGGATATGACTAATATCTGTTAGAACAACGGAAAATCTGTACATAACCTTCATGATGTGTTGCAGGAAAAAGTTAAAAGAAACATACAGAATAACAGCAAAAGTGCACCGAAGGGCTTCTGTGATTTTGATGAAAATAATGACTGTTCAGCGTGCTTTGAAACTGATATTGTTTCTAATGTGAATTATATGACTGGTTATGGTAAATTGGAGATGCCTAAATTCAAAAATGTTAAAAGCAACTTTACACCAGTCATTTCAGTTCCAGCGATTACAATCTTCCAGAAGGTGCTTCTTAAAGAAGTAGAGGCATTATTCATGGAATTTTGTAAGGAAAAAAAACATTTTAATCTTAATAGAAAGGAATGGCAAGCCTTAAAAAATCTCAAAGGCTTAAATGATCAATACATTTTCAAGTGTGCTGATAAGGGGGGTAATTGGGTTATTTTAAGCAGACCCAATTATTGTAGGATGGTTTATAGACTACGTATTAATGGTGAAGAATATCAAAAA
The DNA here is from genome assembly GCF_019279795.1 of Protopterus annectens. Taxonomy (NCBI): domain Eukaryota; kingdom Metazoa; phylum Chordata; order Ceratodontiformes; family Protopteridae; genus Protopterus; species Protopterus annectens. Next base: position 113,255,859 of record NC_056735.1, on the reverse strand, counting down.
CTTGAAGGTGATCCCCTTAAAGCTTATAACGAAGGAGTGTTATTTTTATTGGAAAGGGGAGAACGACTAGGATTTTTTTCACAAGGTGATGTCAAAAAGATGTATGTTAAAGATCCAACCACACCTATATTGTATGCTTTACCTAAAGTCCACAAAGATTTGGCTGAGCCTCCTGGGAGGCCGATAGTTTCAGGGATAGGTTCCTTTATGGAGAATGTTAATATTTTTTTGGACTCTCAGTTAAAAGCCCATTTAAACAAGGTTAGTGCCCACATTAGTAACACAAGATTTGATTGATGTCATTTCCAAGATTAGTTGGAATAATGATTATTATTGGGTGACTATCGACGTCAAATCTTTGTACACGAATATAGATAAAAGGTGGGGACTTGAGGCTATTTATAACATATTAGGTGAGGGACCTAAGACCAACTTTTTGATTACACTATTAGAATTTTGTTTAACCCATAACTACTTCATGTTTAATAATGAATATTTTTTACAAATCAAGGGAACAGCAATGGGGGCAGCTTTTGTTGTATATATGGATTCCTTTGAAAAGAGATTCTTATATCCCACTGAATTTTTTAAGCATAAGGTAGTTCTATACAAGCGCTTCATTGATGATTTAATTTTTATTTGTAAGGGGGATATGCATGAATTTTGTGACTTTTTTGAAATTCTGAATGACAACGAACACAATCTTTCATTTTCTTATGAAATAAGCAGAAATGAAATTAATTATTTGGATTTAACTTTATTCATAAGAAATAATGTTGTTGAATTCAGACCTTTCAGAAAGAGCACGTCAGTTAACATGTTTTTGCATGCTTCTAGTATGCATCCCCCCCATTTGCTGAAAGCTCTACCTTTTGGGGAATTTAAAAGAATTCATTCACATACCAGCATGGAGAGTGAGTTGGGTTATGAACTAAATGAGGTTTTTCTGAGACTAGTGGAAAGAGGGTATGATAAAAAACAGTTGTTAGATGTTATGGACAAAGTTATGAACAAGAATAGGGATAGACATCTTATAAATTTTAAATCTGATGTCTCTGGTCCTTTAAAAAAGGAAAGAAATGTGGAGGATATATTTTTTGTGACGAAGTACACAACCTTTTCTGAAAAATTTGTTTCCTTAATTAAAAGATTTTGGTACTTGGTCAGTGAGGATGAAGGTATAGGTGAATTTTTTCCATACCATATCACATTTTCTTTTAAAAAAGGAAAAAATCTAAAGGATATACTAAATAACAACTGTTGTAGTAAAAAAGTTCCCCGGCCCACTAGCATAGGAACATTTAGATGTAATTCTTGTAGTCTTTGTGATAGGGTTATTAATATTAATTCTATCAATAACATTAACCATACCCCTAGGCATTATTTTAATTGTAAATCTATTGGGGTAGTGTATGCTTTAACTTGTAGTTGTCATAACACTTGGTATATTGGCCAAACAAAGAGAATGGTTAGAGTTAGGATTTTGGAACATTTGAGAGATGTTCGAAATTCGAATCTACTTAGCCCTGTAGCCAAGCATTTTTTGGAAATTCATGAGGGGAAAGCTGACAGTTTAAAATATGGAGTTCTAGGGAGGCCTTTTATTCATAGTGGTGAAAACATCTCTAATAAACTTTTAGAGCTGGAAACTAGGATGATTTTGAAGTTTAACACTTTAAAACCTTTTGGTTTAAATTTAGAATTGGGCATCTGATGAAGTTGAACTATTATACAATACTTGGAAATAATTTTATAAATAATTCATAAAAACATTGTATTTAATTTGTATACTAATTTATGAAGAATGTATTGTTTAAAACAAGCATTCATTTGTGATATTCGTTACTATTCACAAGGTCACTTTAAAATGTTTTTTCTCTTTGTGATATTTATTGGAAAATTGAGTAATTGATTGTTTGAATATTCATTATAAAAGCTGACATTGTTCAGCAATTAATTGTGATCCTTGAAGGCGAACTGCCGAGGTACCAGATCTTTCACAATAAAGGAGAAGAAAAGTACTGGCTGTTTGGTGTGTTGCGGCTTCTGTATAAGCTCTGCAGCACACATGTCCTGATTTCCATGCTTTGTGTTTCTGCATTGTGGGTACTTTCCTTCTGATCCACATAATCAAACATGTTTTTAAAGAAAAATTGATCCTGTAAAATTGCCTTAAGAAAACCCTGGGAATGTTTAAAAACCACCTCAGTTCTTAATTCCTCCAATAATTAAAAGAGAGATTGTACAAGCACTTATACAACATTAAAAAGTTTAAATTAGACAATGCACTAACTTATCATGTTACTCAGAACCCAGGCCACTCTTTTGTTTTCCGAGTCATAGATCAAGTTCAAAAAGATATTAGAGGAGGGCCCACGTCCTTAAAACTTGAATTATGTGAATTAATATGGCAGTTGAGATGTGAAGCCTACAGGTTACCAGGACTTAATGACACTTGTTTTTTGACTAGTGTGCTAAAGCTTAAGAGTCTAACCAGGTGGCCTTTATAAAATTCTAGTTCACTTTTTAGGATTTCAATTGAAATTTTATTTTATTTTACATGATATAAAAACATATACAAATTTGTTTTTGATTTATCCCAGTAGTTGGTAAAGTGTTTATGTTTATATTTATTTCATTTTATATGATCATATGATGAAATGTTTGATTATAATGTGATATTTTTCTAAGAAATGATTGGTTATGTAAGATATTTAAATGGTCAGTTTACATGTGCATCTTTATCTGAAGAAGTTTGATATTGGTCAGATGAAAGCGCTTATCTTATTTTATTTTAATAAAGTCATGTTCTTGTTTGTTCCTCTTCCTTCTGTTTCAGTTTGTTTTTCTCTAGTTTGTCTGTTGTAGTTGTTTTTTATGGTTTTAGTCCGGCATGGCTGCAGAGAACATAGAAGGAACTCCGGTTTTATTTCTTACGAATGACTCCTCGAATCATGGAACACCTGACATTGGGAAACTTACTCTTTTAGTCAGTATGTTAACCCAGAAGGTCGACCATTTAACAGCAGTGGTCGGAAATAGAATTACTTCACCAATTAAAAGAGCTGACCACTCTGTTAACCTAACCAATGTTGAAGTAACTGGTGTTTCTGGCAATATCAATAGCAATCTCCACATTCGGGACCCCCTTGATCGCTTGGTTAACACCTGTCAACTCAGCGACATGATGACTGCCTCAACATCTAATGCTGCTATGAACCACCCAGTAACTTACAGCAGTTCAGCTTTTCCATCTTTGAATGAATGGCTGGAATCCCATTCTGCATTTCAGTTTGACTCAGAAGTAAGCAGTATACAGCAAGCCCCCTCTACTAATGCTAGTTCCCTTGCCAAGAACCTCAAGTCTTTTGACTATAAATTTTCAAAACTGAAGAAGCTTCAACTAGAAATTTCCTATTTCAGGGAATGTGTCAGATGACAGCAGGAACCTAAGGGTCTATGGATGTGACAGTATCCAACTGAGCTTAAAACCAATTCTGCTTTTCACATTGATTTGCTGAAATCATTTGAAAAACAAGGTTTGGAACTTTTGGAATTGCTTATGAAGCATTACCAAATAATGGCAGACTCTTTAGTAAACAATATTAATGCTCTGGATGCACAGATAAATAACAACAATGATTTCCCTAGATATAAGTTTGAATTTGCCCATATATTTTCCAGCATAGATAATCACTTGATTAATTGTAAGGCTGTGAAAAAGAAAAAAAAATAGAACGGGACAACTTGGAATACCTAAATGGATCAGCGTACCCTCCTCCGCCACCCTCTCAATAATGGAACAGTTGAAAGGAATCCTTGGCTGTCAATCAGGATGACATCACGATTAATGATGCAGATGATGATTCACAACATAATTACACTGCTGCAGCCAGTACTCCTGCCAGTCAGGCTGAGAGTGGGCCTAGATGCAGACATAATTACACTGCTGCAGCCAGTACCCCTGCCAGTCAGGCTGAGAGTGGGCCTAGATGCAGACATAATTACGCTGCTGCAGCCAGTACTCCTGCCAGTCAGGCTGAGAGTGGGCCTAGATGCAGACATAATTACGCTGCTGCAGCCAGTACTCCAGCCAGTCAGGCTGAGAGTGGGCCTGCAGTGAGCTCATTCGGAATAAGAACAACAATTGGAATAACAGCACTAACAGGGCCGGCAATAATGAGCAATTCAATCGTGCAAACCATTCCAACATCCATCAGGTGAACATTCAACACCATAATCAATCAAAATCAGTACCAAAACCGGGATTTTTACTGGGGAGGCAGTCGCAGCAATAGGAGGAAGAACTACCAGAGCTGGTCCCAGTCCAGGAGATAACAGGATCCAGTGGTACTATACCAGAAACATGTTTGTCTGATTTTCAAGGTGAGACTAATTTCATGTCTATTATTAAAAATACAGAAGGAGATTTTAGAATCTTCAATTACACTGACTTTCAGGTGAAAATGAGTTTGGTGGACATGTTAGCTAAAGGGCTAACATTCGTACCTTGTTCTAGAGATGACTTGGCGAGAACACTAATTGACCTAAAGCTTTTTACCCGTAAATTAAACTTACGTTTTTTTATTAAGAAACCAAGCAAATAATCAAAGTGAATTTAGGATACCTAGTGTCTATAACCCTCCTTTAATTCCAGCAGTTTCATTATTTGAGAGTATTTGAGAACTTGATATCAGAAATAGATTTTCTTGTAAGAGAGTGGACAACCATGTTGGTAACAATTTCACCAGGGAAGAATGGGATTATTTACAGTCATTAAGAATGAGTGGAATTCATATAATGAAGCCAGACAAAGGTGGTGGACTAGTGTTTATGGACACTGATCATTATAATAAGAAAATGTTTGACTTACTGGCAGATGTCAATAACTATGTGTCAGTTTCTTTGAATGAGTTAAATATAGCATATAATAGGATAAGGATGTTTCTAAGCAACTTCTTTACTGATTCTAGAATTGGAAGTTTCAAACTATTTTTCAATGCCTTCACCCAAATTCCTATCATTTTTGGAATCCCAAAAATTCATAAAGACCTGACTGACCCACCATTAAGACCCTGTGTGAACAGCAGAAACTCCATAACATACCCTTTAGCCAAATATGTAGATAGTTTTTTGAAGAAGTATGTTGACTTAGAGCAGCAAATATGTAAAGACTCTTGGTCCTTCCTTAGAAATGTAAATGAGTTTGTTTTTGATGATCAGTGCAATTTAATTACCATTGATGTTAAGGACCTGTATACTTCAATTCCTCACAACTTGGGAATAGAATGGGTTTGTTCTATGTTAAGACTCAGAGATGTTTCAAATGACCTGGTTTTACTGATGGAAGAACTGTTGAGTATTATTTTAAACAATTTCTTTTTGTTTGAAGGGAAATGTTTGCTACAAAGGCAAGGAGTTGCTATGGGTTCTCCTTGTGGTGGTAGTTACGCCAATTTAGTTATGGCTTTTTCGGAAAGGCAATTTGTTCTTAGTAATAGTATGTTTTCTGGCATGATAAAATTTTACATTCGTTATTTGGATGACATTTTTGTCCTATTTAAAGGCAACAATTTGCAGGTAAATTAATTTCTGACTTTTTTTGAATAGTTCAACTGAATTTTTGAGATTCACATATTTTTTTAGTAATGAGTCTATTTCGTATTTGGATGTTAACTTGATTATAGATAGACTTAATCAAGGTTACAAGGCCAAGATTTTCAGAAAAGCCACCTATTGTAACTCATTCTTGCATTTCACTACCGCCCACCCTTATCAACAAAAAAGATCTGTTGTCAAAGGACAACTTGTCTTGGCAGCTAGGATGGTATCCACTCAGGAAGATTTCCTGATTGATTGTGACAGCTTGGTCAGTATGTTTCTAAAATGTGGATACCCTATCACATTATTGGAGGAATTAAGAACTGAGGTGTTTTTTAAATGTTCCCAGGGTTTTCTTAAGGCAATTTTACAGGATCCGGCTAGTGTTGAATTACTTTGCCTAGAAGAAACATCATATGAGCAAACAGATATTCCTTTTATCAATGTGCCTTTGTTTATAACTTCCTACAGCAGAGATGCTTTAGCCATTAAGGAAACCATAGTTAAAAACTGGAGACTTCTCACTTCAGATGAAGCTTTCCATTATATAGAAGATATTCGGCCAAAATCTGTCTTTAAAAAGGGTTTTAATTTAAAAAACTTTTTAGAATTTCATTGAAGCACTTCTGCAAGAAACCAAGGAATGTTTCGGCATGAATCTTGTCTGCACTGTAGACATATAGACATGGGAAACAGGTTTTGGATAAGAGCTGTAAAGTACGAAACTAAGGGCAGATTTAATTGTAATTGGTCTATTTAGCTAAGTGTAAAATCTGTCCAAGTTTTTACATCGGAAAAAATGACAGAAAATAAAAAGAGAGGTTGTACGAGCACTTATGTAACTTTAAAAAGTTGAAATTAGACAATGCACTAACTTATCATGTTACTCAGAACCCAGGCCACTCTTTTGTTTTCCGAGTCATAGATCAAGTTCAAAAAGATATTAGAGGAGGGCCCACATCTTTAAAACTTGAATTATGTGAATTAATATGACAGCTGAGATGTGAAGCCCACAGGTTACCAGGACTTAATGACATTTGTTCTTTGACTAGTGTGCTAAAGCTTAAGAGTCTAACCAGGTGACCTTTATAAAATTATAGTTCACTTTTTAAGGTTTCAATTGAAATTTTATTTTATTTTACATGATATAAAAACATATACAAATTTGTTTTTGATTTATCCAAGTAGTTGATAAAGTGTTTATGTTTATCTTTATTTCATTTTATGTGATCATATGATGACATGTTTGACTATAATGTGATATTTTTGTAAGACATGATTGGTTAGGTGAGATATTTAAATGGTCAGTTTACATGTGCATCTTTTATCTGAAGAGGTTTGATATTGGTTAGATGAAAGCACTTATTTTATTTTAATAAAGTGCTGTTCTTATTTGTTCCTGATCATGCCGTTTCAGTTTGTTTTTCCTCTAGTTTGTCCTTTGTAGTTGTTTTTTACATTTTTAAAGAAATAGATCCCCCTGAAAGATGAGCTTAAGGAAACATAGGGTTGAAAACGTGTTTATTTTTTTATCTCCTGGATCTGTCTTTAAGCTAACAAATGGTTCCATTTTCAATACATTTTATAAGTAGCCCTTATGAGCACACTGGTCAGAATGGAATTTGACTAGTGGAAGGTCATATTATTCTGAAGTGTTTAGTTATACTTAACTTTTCAAGTACCACTTGTCTTACATTTTGTTTGCTCTGCATGGCCTTCATTTGCTACTGTATAGTCACTATTTGACATTTCAAGAACTGAGCGAATGTACAAATAATAAGTTACAACGGAAATACCTTTTCAACATGTGGTCATTGCGGGAATGAAAACCCTAGTAAGGTAATATTGCAATCAGGTGGACCCTACTTTTAGTCAACTGCAAACTAGATGATGTTTCAAATGTCAAAATACATTTTTGTGATTTTTAACTTGTTGATTCATACTCTTCCTATGCAATTTCTGTTTGAGAGCCAGCAGTGATTTCAAGTTTTCTGGGCATTTCCTTTTTCTCTACAGTTATACAATCATGCAGTTAGTACATTTATGTAATCCAGGTGTAGGGACAAAGTTCCTAACATGGGGGGGGTGAGAAGCTTGCTCACCCCCACCAAAAACACTTTTTCTTTTTTAATTTGCCTGAAGCTTTGACCAGTTTATTTTGTCTGGTTAAAGGTTTGGCCAGTGTTATCTCAATGTAATATAGCAGAACCTGTCAGGCTTAGTTAAATAAACAATGCCTGTATACTTTAACCACATGGCTAACTTTTTTTTTCTGTTCTTCACCAGAGGCGCTAATAATAAGACGACAAAGATTGCTGTGCATGTTATTCCTTCATTAAAAGCAGAAAAATTAATTTTAGCTGTAAAGTTAGGTCTGTGCTCCACACTTTGATTCCCCCTCTGCTAAGGAATGATTTAGGTGCTTTCTTTACTACTTAGTTTAACTGTTCAATAAAATGCAATGCCATTACCTTTAAAAGTAAATGATAAAAATGGAAGCAATTTGCAAAGATGCAGAAAGTTTTCTTTATATGCTTTCAATAGAAAGGGTAGTCTGAACTTTATTTTCTAAAGATGAGTAAATAACTGCAACAAAAGAGAAAATTGTGAATGTAATGTTATCAATAAATAATAATCTGATTAGCCAGCTAACGGACATAGGTTCATAGGTTGTTACATGTAACGTTATCAATAAATAATAATCTGATTAGCCAGCTAACGGACATAGGTTCATAGGTTGTTACTAGGCTAATAACCATTAGTGCCCTTACAAGCCTACCCATGCATCCCGAACCATTTGGGTTCCAAGTAACATACATGGGGAGTCATATTAGTAGGTAGGTACACAAGGATTTGATGGGGGTTAGTTATGATAATACTTTTCTTATTGATGGGCCTCTGTCAATAAGAGACCTGGGATGCCAGCCCAGGGGTAAATTTATAATTTCCTATCCAACTTATGACTGGAGAATATGCTTTCTATTGCCAGATTACAAGACCAAAGGGGATGTTCACAACACTAGACAGTATATGAAAGCCCTGTAAAGGGTAACTGACATACAAGTATACAGAGAAGCAGAATGTAAGATGTGAGGTGAGCAGTTCAGACTCAGATCAGGATTCAGTACAACTGAACAAATGTTTGCAGTGAAACAAATAGTCATAAAGAAGCTAGACATGAGGAAAGACTCCAACTGGCATCTCTAGACTTGGAGAAAAGATATAACAGTGTCTCATGAAAGCTGATTTGTGGAGTCCTGTGATGGTTTGAAGTCCCAGAAACACTGGCAGAATTAGTGCAGGCTATATACAAGGAACCAAGTACAAACAGTGCTTGAACTCACAGAGGGGTTCCAGGGAGAGTGAGTGGGCATCATGGTTCTCCTTTAAGTCCGCTACTGTTCATACTAGTGACAGACTGCAATAGCAAAGAAGTTGGAGGGCACAGATGAAAAAAGTTGCTAACTGCAGATGATTTGGCATTATAGGCAGACTCTGAACAAGAACTCCAAGAAATCATAGGAAAATAGAATGCAAAACTGAAAGCACATGGGTTAAAATTGAATACAGATAAGAAAGTTGTAATGGCAGCAAATAAGGAAACTAAAAGTAGCTGAGAACTTTTACAGAAGGCAAAATAGTGGAGCAGGTTAATAGCTTCAAGTATCTAGGAGGGGTGGTTGAGGAGAAGGGAAGTCTGATTGAGCAGGACAAAGCAAGAATCAGAGAGGCTACAGCCAACTGGCACAGAGTGTCAGGGGTAGTGTGTGAGAGATGAATGCCAAAGAACCTGAAAGGTGAGCTGTTAAAATAGTGATGAGATCTGCACTACTGTATGGTAGAGAAACCTGGGCAGAGGAGGCAGAGCAGTTGAGCAGGCTAGAGGTGATGGAGATGAAGCGCCTGAGATGGGTGGTCAGCAGCATACTCTAGCACAGATGAAGAAATGAGGACATCAGACCAGAAGCCCAAGTGGCTCCAATTGCAGGGCAGATTAAAGAGAAAAGATTACTATGGCACTTATATCCCTATTAGAAAGAGGGAGCTTGTAAATGCTTGACCATCCAAACCCATGTTTTACATACCCTACACAAAACCTATGGATCCAAACTAGTCCATTACACATGAATAGCATGGTCAGGCTTAAAAATGCCCTTTAGGGTCATTAGCCTAGCAATCCCTATGATCCTACATTATGATAATTTTTATTTATATTTTATTTATTTTACATTTGTTTACTGGGAAAGTCAGACTGGAACAAGGCCCATTTACAGCAGAGGCCTAGGGAGAAAAGCTCCATAACATAATGGTACAATTACAACAAATGACAAAAACATTTCTGTACAGAGGCATATATACAATCAGTCTTTATATGACAACACAATCCACGAATGACAGAAAATTTCTATACAGTGGCATATATACAGTCTAGGAGATGTTTTGTACCTTAGTTTGATTTGAGCAAGCTTGGTATATAGATAGCAAAACTTTGAACTAATGAATATTCCAACCTTACCAACCAATTAAATCATAAATCTGACACAAATCAAAATGGCTGCTCACAGTAGCAGGACTCTGAATAACAAACTGCTTAATCTGGAGGCAGTTATACATCTGGAATTAGTGCATGTTTCTGTAGTGACTCAGACATGGTTCAGATGCAATGAGTGCACCCTGTCTGTGCCAGGGTTCTGTGCCCACTGGAAATGGTGACAGTGTCCCAGTTTTCATCAGGGATTTCATTGCTTGCAAAGGGATACCCAATGACCTTCCAAAGGATCTCAATGAACTCCAACTTAACTAGCAAACTTGGACCTTCAACTCCAACTCACCTAGCAAACTTGAGTCTTCAATCTATGGCTTATTACATCCATGGTTCATATGACCATAATAATGTCCTTGCATTCCTACAAAACAGCCCTATTATAGAAACTCTAATTGCATAAAAGATTTGCATAAATTTTGCAGTAAGCAAAGGCATGCATTGTGTTGCTAAAAAAAGACAAAATGAAACATTCCTTATTTCACTACAAGCATAACCGTCACTAAATATTCAAGTTCCATGCAATCAGAAAAAAATACCTTGTGATTTCCTATACAGAATTAAAGAGCACCTAATTAAACCCACTATGATTAAAGTTAAATGAAATCACAACATGTCTCTGACCTAGACAAGAGCTTCTTGCCTGCAGCTGCATGATGAGCTGTGGATGAGGAGTTTAGAACCCAGTCATAAGAGGCTGCTTTCCTTATCCTTAAAGCTAAGATTCTGTGTTTCAATGTCATCACTGTTTGTATGGAACTGTTGTGAGCTGTTTCAGGGAACTACACCCTGTCCCCACTATTATGCGACCATGAATATTGCTCGCATAAGTTCATGATGTGTGGATAGCTTGTCTCCTGCATGGGTGAACAAGCCTCCCAGCAAAAATAAAGAAAGAAAGAAAGAAATTTAAAAAATGATTATGCATAAGGGGTGTAGGTTAATATTTAGTGATCATCTGCGATATGTAGGTTTATTTTTGAAAGATGAACTACACAAGGCTGTAATGGCATTCCTTCAGAAAAGGGAAGGTAACATTAGATCCAAATAATTTCAGACCCATCAGCCTGCCCATTATTCTATGTAAAATTATGAAAATATTCATTATGGAGCTCATCCAAATGGACACAGTGGACTTGTTGCTTTTGGAGGTGTAACAGTAAGTGCTTGTTAAGGGAGGATCTTGCCTTCTGAAGCTTGTGTCATTCTGTAGAGGTAGCAGAGCACCGAACACCTGGCAGATACTGCATACTGCGTACCTTGACCTTGCTAAGGCAATCAGTACAACTGATACATTATTAGCAGCAATTTCTAATTTTCATGTAATTCACTTGGCAAAACACTTATGAAACAGGACACAACTTCTCAGAGTGGGCTTACCTGGCTATTTCGTTGGAGGTTAATTGTGTCCTTGAAGCTCTGTACTGGGGCACTTCATTTTTTGGACTGTTTTTCCTCAGATATATGAATGATAGATGGGCTGTGGACAACCAGACATACTAAAGATTACAAACCAGGTAATAGAATTAGCTCAATAAAAGTTGTACTTTTCCAAGATGGTTTACAAAAATGCATACCTGCTACAGTGGCAATTACTTTGCCATT
>NC_056735.1:113201610-113239110 GCF_019279795.1 Protopterus annectens | reverse complement strand
TTTATTTGTCACACCTCGATCTCCCTCTGTTGGCTGCAATGATGCGTCTGGGGTTCCTACCCAACAGGTCTTCTTGCAATGAGACAAATGGATCCATGTTGATAGTCCTGCACAGCAAACTGCGATTACAGTGGTGAGTAGGACCTGGAAAGGCCCCTTCCACCTCGGGCTCAGGCAGTTTTTCCTCTGAAAAGTTTTAACGTAAACCCAATCACCTGGTTGTAGCTGTTGACAGGGCTGGTCAGGAGGCTTTGGTAATACTACTCTTACTGTTTGATGATATTGCTGCACATTTTTAAGGAGTCTCCTACAATAAGAAATCATAGCTTCATATGACAAAGTTTAATCGGCATTTCCCACTGGAGGGGGAGCTGGAAGGGCCATGGGTCTCCCCATTAATATCTCATAAGGACTCAATTTTCTGGTGGCATTCAGTGAGGCCCTCATACTCATCAATGCTAAGGGAAGGGCTTTGGGCCACTTTAAGTGGGTTTCAGCACAAATCTTCAAAATTTTATTTTTAAAGGTCCTGTTTACCCTTTCCACTAATCCAGATGACTGGGGATGGTTGGGACAGTGAAGACTCAACTTAGTATTAAAAGCTTTACATAACTCTTTAAACAGATTATTATTAAAATGAGTTCCCTGGTCACTGTTAACAATGCTGAGTATACCGAATTTTGGTATATAATCATTTTACAATTTTTTAATAACTGTGACTGCATCAGCTTTGCGACATGGGTAAGCTTCCATCCATGCTGAGAACATACACACTACCAACAAAATAAATTGTAAATTATTAGTCTTAGGCATCTGGATGAAATCCAGCTGTATATTAACAAAAGGTCCCCAGGGTGAAGGTAAACATGCAGACATGCTATTGGCATGTTTGCTTATGTTATATTTCAAACAAATACTACAATTTTGTACATACTGAAGTATCAAAAAAGAGACATGAGGGGCATACCAACTTTTGGTAATTTGATTAAATAAAGCTGTCTTACCTGTATAAGCTGGTAGATGATATACCCTTACTAGGTAAGGTAGCAAAGAGGCAGGCACCACCAATCGGCCGTCCGGATGTCGCCATATGCCATCAGAGGATTTTTTCCATACATCCTTGAGCCACCTCAGAACTTCTCCCTGTGATGCTTCAGCTTGAAAGGCTGACAATTTTGCAAAATCAAACACATCATTACTATTGTAGTTCGTTGTTGTCAACATACAAAGTTGTTTACAACAATTTACTACTGCTTGTTTAGCAGCTTGGTCTGCCACATTGTTACCTTTTGTAACCATGTCACTGCTTGTTTAGCAGCTTGGTCTGCCACATTGTTAACTTTTGTAACCATGTTACTGCTTGTTTAGCAGTTTGGTCTGCCACATTGTTACCTTTTGTAACTATGTTACTGCTTGTTTAGCAGCTTGGTCTGCCACATTGTTACATTTTGTAACCATGTTACTGCTTGTTTAGCAGCTTGGTCTGCCACATTGTTACCTTTTGTAACTATGTTACTGCTTGTTTAGCAGCTTGGCCTGCCACATTGTTACCTTTTGTAACCATGTTACTGCTTGTTTAGCAGCTTGGTCTGCCACATTGTTACCTTTTGTAACCATGTCACTGCTTGTTTAGTAGCTTGGCCTGCCACATTGTTACCTTTTGTAACCATGTTACTGCTTGTTTAGCAGCTTGGTCTGCCACATTGTTACCATTTGTAACCATGTTACTGCTTGTTTAGCAGCTTGGTCTGCTAAGTTGTTACCTTTTGTAACAACATTTATCACCTTTTGATGTGCACAACATTTGATTACACACAGCTTTTTAGGTAACAAAAGTGCATCTAACAATGATTTTATGTACCCTGAAATTTTAATTTGATTTCCTGAAGAAGTTAAAAACCCTCTCTCTCTCCAAAGTTGCCCAAAGTCATGTACCACCCCGAAAGCATAATGGCTGTCTGTAAAAATATTGGCCACCTTGTCTTTGGCTAACTCACAGGCTTTTTGCAAAGCCACTAGCTCAGCTATTTGAGTAGAGTGAATACCCTCTAATCTTTGTTGCAACAATATTGTTTCCTTGGTGCAGACTGCTTTTCCTGAGATTAACTTTCCTGTTTGATCTCTTCCACAGGAACCATCAACAAACAGATGCATGTCAGCATTGGGTATAGGAGTGTCCTTTAAGTCCTCCCTAGGAGAAAGCAAATAGTTAGTTACTTACACACACACACACACACACACACACACACACACACACACACACACAATCATGCTCTTCACCATCCTCAACAGTAGGCAACAGAGATGCAGGATTTAGAGCAGGACAGCGGATCAGAGAAATAGAAGGATCAGAAAGGTGTAAGTTCATATCTAGCTTGGCGTGCAGTCGAGAGTGGTTGAGTTTTCATTTTAAGCAAAGAGATGTACAGAATGAGGGACAGCTACTGTGAGATCATTCCCAAGCAGCAACAATTTTGCCAGATTAACTATAATGGCAGCAGCGGCAACTGCCCTTAAACAGGATGGAAAACCTTTTGCAACAGAATCAAGTGCTGTGCTGTAATAAGCCAATAGACGATAGCTGTCGCCATGTTTTTGGGCAAGTACTACTTCTGCAAATCTGTTTCTTTCATGACAAAATAAAATAAAAGTTATCATAGTGTGGTAATCCTAAAGCTGGGGCAGTAGCGAAAGCTTGCTTCAAGTTCTGAAATGAATTTTCCTCTTCACTGTTCCTGCTTTAAAAGATTTGTCAAAGGTTTGGCGATTTCTGCATAGTTAGGGATCCGCTGTCTGCGGTATCCTGTCATACCTAGAAAAGACCTAAGCTGTCTCTGAGTAGTCGGACGTGAGGCCTTAGATATTGCATCAGTATGAGATGGTAACACTTGCCTGCTATGCTGGGATATTAAATGACCAAGATAACATACCTGAGATGACCACAATTGTAGTTTTTCTCTAGACACTTTGTGTCCCTTCTCTGCAAAGATAGTCAGAAGATGCAAGGTATTCTGCTGGCATTGCTGAAAGGAGTCTGATGCTATTAGTAAATCATCTACATATTGTAGTAACACCCACCCACCCGGAAATGTCATATTCTGCAAATCTTTTTTTAGAATTTGAGAAAATAATGAAGGAGATTCAGTATATCCTTGTGGCAACTGTGTCCATGTATATTGCTGTCCGTGATAAGTGAAAGCAAACAGAAACTTTCTGTCAGGGTGAATAGGTATAGAAAAGAATGCTAAACATAAATCTATCACAGAAAAGTAACTAGCTGTAGGTGGTATGCAACTCAGTATTGTTGCTGGATTTGGAACAACAGGAAAAGTAGGCAATACTGCATTATTTACAGCCCTTAATTCTTGGACAAACCTATAAGTATCCTTTCCTGGCTTTTTCACTGGAAAAATAGGAGTAGTACAAGGGCTTTTAGCTAGTATTATTATTCCTTGCTGTATCAGAGACTGAATTACAGGTTTGATTCCCTGCACTGCTTCTGGCTTTAATAGATATTGTGAAACTCTGGGGAGAGGTTTTGATGGATTTAATTTTATTTTTACTGGTTTTGCTGATTTCAGTATACCTGATTAATTTGCATGCTTAGCCCACAAGTTGGCAGGTACCTGCTGTAGTAACTCTTTATTTTCCTGTATACTTCCAGCAGGCTGTTCCTCAGCTTCTGCTAAAACTGCCAATACGTTCCCCTCCGATTCTGTTGGAACATTTAGATACACCCCTTCTGGGGTACAGTAAATAGTACGACCCAGCTTACATAACAAATCTCTTCCTAGTACGTTTACTGGTGCAGTAGTACTCAGAAGAAAAGAATGCTTTTCTTTAATCAGACCTAAAGAAATGGGGATGAGTTCTGAAACAGGATACGTAACCATGGTATTTGTTACTCCAACTGCCTTTACTTTCTTTTTTGATACTGGTATTTGATTATCTGAAGTAATTTGTATCCTGACCTAGTAGCTCCAGTGTCCACCAGAAATGTTTTTTTTTTTTTTTTTTTTATTTTCATCTTAACGTAGGGCCCATTTGATCTATTGGCAGTAGAGGATTAGGATTCACGTCTGTATTTTTTTTTTGACCTGGTCAGTATGGAGCTTTTTGACTCCTTCCAGTCTGAGGAGATGGTGGAGGAAAAACTGCATTATTATAATTTGGTTGCCATTCAGTCCAAGTATCTTGGGCTCTCTGCATTTGCCTGTGTGTGCACTCCCCTCTCCAATGTCCTGCTTCTCCATAGTTAAAGCAGGATGTATTAGATGAAGCTGGAGGGGCACTGC
Organism: Protopterus annectens; assembly: GCF_019279795.1. NCBI lineage: Eukaryota > Metazoa > Chordata > Ceratodontiformes > Protopteridae > Protopterus > Protopterus annectens. The sequence continues at coordinate 113,234,815 of NC_056735.1, read as the reverse complement.
CAGCTCGTTATTGCCAACCAGATGCACCTTGTTCCCCTCGACCAACACTTTTGCTAAATCCTTTAGCAATTCCTCTACCCCTTCCCCTGCTTTTACCTCGACCCCTTGGGTGTTCCAGCTGCCTGATTTGTAAAGTTAACAGCTTATCCTCAGTATCCTTCCTTTGTTTTCCCTGATACTCTGTACAGTGATGTGCAGCCCTTAATATCCTCACTATCCTTCCTTCATTTTCCCTGATACTCTGTTCAGTGATCTGCAGCACTTAATAAAGACTCTAAATCCTTCCCTTGCTAGTCTATGAGCACCTGCTTTATTTGATTTTGTACAGGGGCTTGCAGACCCTGCACAAAGGCTGCTGCAATAGCTGGCTTAGCTTGCCCTTCTAGGTCTGGTATTCCTGAGTGTCTAGCAAATACTGTTTTAAGGTGACTCAAATAGTCTGCAGGGGCTTCCCCTTTATTTTGTTTACATGCCTGTATTTTAGACCAGTCAGTCCTAACTTGACACACATCTGTAATCGTGTTTAATAATGTTGTTCGTGTATCTATTAATGCATTTCTTGTGAGAGTGAAATCTGTTATTTCAGCCTTTTCCAGTAACTGCTTTCTTATTTCATCTGAAATAACTACCCTCAGCAGTTGATTTAAATCTGTCAAAGTAGGATTGTAACATTCTATTATAGTTTTTAATTCTTCTTTGAATTTTAATGGATCTTCTCTAATATTTGGAAAATGTTTAGACATAGTATGCAAATCAGCAGGGGTCCAAGGACGATGAACAAGTTCCCTATTGTTAGCCCTTAAAATTTCCCTGAGAGGTGCCAATAGATCCCCTTTAGAGGTTGTACCCTGTCATGTGAGTATGTATGGTGAGATACAGGAGTGTCAAATACTAATGCCCTTGTTGGGGAAGTAGAAGCTGTCTGAGAAGGATAGGAAGAAGAACTCCCCTCCCTCCACTGCAGATGCCTGTTCAAAAGATGAATATTAAACAGGGGAACCAGTCTGAGATGTACCAGTATCACGTGAACTGGGTGTCCAATAGCCAGTAGATTGAAAGGTAAGAGTCTGAGAAACAACTGAGTCTTGTACAGGAGGTACCTGTACTGGTGCATATGGGGGTGGGGGTGCTGTAGCTACTGGAGGATTATCATCCTCTTCAGAAGTTTCTGCTTTTTGGCCATCCTCAGTTTGTTCCAAACCTGCTAAGACAGGACAAAGGGATCCCTTTTTACTGGTGTGTACTGCCTTTTTAACCTCTTTTACTTGTTGCAACAATTTATTATTAACATCCTGCAACCCTCTTAATGCTGACTCCTTTTCCCTAAGTGCTTCACTGTACAATAATAAAATGCTGTAATTTGTTCCCCACTTACTTTGCTTTTCTTTTCTTCCAAAATACCTTTCAGTGTCAGCAATTTAGTCTTATCATAAGTTCAATTTAATGGAAATATCCCACCAGCACAATTCTTAGTAAGCTGAAACCAGATATTTACAATTTTCCTTCCCATAGTTAAAATACATAAAACATGCAGGGGTTTCCTTTTCAGGCATCTGATCTCGCTGCTTAACTTTGCTCCCATTTTTCTTATTTTATAAATCAGTAATAAAAATGTTAGGCTTACCTTACATCTCCTGGATTTTGGCAATTCCGAAGACAGAAAATAACTGTAGTAATCCACACACCATAAAGGGAGGGAAGGGTAGGAAGTCTGTCACCATGCAGCAACAGAGGAAAGGTTTTGGTCAGCTTTTCCCACAGCACTCCCTTGCTTTCGTCCCTGCGCAAGCTCAAAAGTTACAGCTCCAGCATTGTGGTCGGGATAACGAGGCGGATAGGTACTGTGTCCAGATCTAACCACACGTTCGGACCCTCTGAGGGTATTTTCACGCAATCACACTAAGTCCCAATGTGCTTTTGGGCTCATGAATTTATTTTAAAAACACATACCTCTACATCCTATCATGTAGTAGGCTCATGAATTTGTTTTAACAGTATATAGTTTATGTCCCAATCATGCTATGGGCTCATGAACTTGTTTTAACAGTTTACAGTCTATGTCCCAATCATGCGGTTGGCTCATGACATTGTTTTAACTTTATTTTTAGCTTTTAACTTTTTTTTTTCTTTCTCTCATACATTCATACATTGACAGAATAAAACATCTCTCTTACTTCTTACCTTTCAATCCTGCAGGTACCGCCCTCGACACAAGGCACCTCCTTGTGCTGTATGTGCACATACATTTACTACTCTCATTTACTGTGGCATTCTCCCACTATTACTTGTATATCTTACAACCACTCAGTCAAACAAAAACAGTCATGCACTTATACTACAAACATAGCCATGCACTTATACTACAAACAAAGTCATGAGGTTATACTACAGACACAGTCATGCACTTATACTACAAACACAGTCATGAAGTTATACTACAGACACAGTCATGCACTTATACTACAAACACAGTCATGAAGTTATACTATAGACACAGTCATGCACTTACACTACAAACACAGTCATGCAGTTATACTACAAACACAGTCATGCAGTTATACTGCAAACACAGTCATGAAGTTATACTACAGACACAGACATGCACTTATACTACAAACACAGTGATGAAGTTATACTACAGACACAGTCATGCACTTACACTACAAACACAGTCATGCAGTTATACTACAAACACAGTCATGCAGTTATACTACAAACACAGTCATGCAGTTATACTACAGACACAGTCATGCAGTTATACTACAAATACAGTCATGCACTTATACTACAGACACAGTCATGCAGTTATACTACAAACACATTCATGCACTTATCCTACAGACACAGTCATGCACTTATACTATAAACACAGTCATGAAGTTATACTACAAACACAGTTATGCAGTTATACTACAAACACAGTCATGCTGTTATACTACAAACACAGTCATGCACTTATACTACAAACAGTCATGCAGTTATACTACAGATACAGTCATAAAGTTATACTACAGACACAGTCATGCAGTTATACTACAACACAGTCATGAAGTTATACTACAGACACATTCATGCACTTATACTACATACACAGTCATGCACTTAGAGTACAGACACAGTAATGCACTTATGCTACAGACACAGTCATGCAGTTATACTACAGACACACTCATGCACTTATACTACAAACACAGTCATGAAGTTATACTACAAACACAGTCATGCACTTATACTACAAACACAGTCATGAAGTTATACTACAAACACAGTCATGCACTTATACTATAGACACAGTCATGCACTTATACTACAAACACAGTCATGCACTTATGCTACAGACACAGTCATGAAGTTATACTACAAACACAGTCATGCAGTTATACTACAGACACAGTCATGCACTTATACTACAGACACAGTCATGAAGTTATACTACAAACACAGTCATGCACTTATACTATAGACTCAGTCATGAAGTTATACTACAAACAGTCATGCAGTTATACTACAGATACAGTCATGCAGTTATACTACAGACACAGTCATGAAGTTATACTACAGACACAGTCATGAAGTTATACTACAAACACAGTCTTGCACGTATACTACATTTTGCTAAAATTGTCTAAAAGAGAGAAAGAAAAAAAAAACACAAACCAACCTTTTTTCCTTACAAAATAATTTCCCTGCCAAGGCTAGTATGTTTGCACACCCTGAATAGCTGCACATCTGAGTCTCTGACTATTCCATACAAAGCAGTGTGGAATTCACAGAAAATCTGTGATGGGCCCTATTCCAGAACTGCCCTGCAGCCATACCAAAATTCAGATCCAGAGAACGGCACCAAATTGTTAAAGTCATAAATAAATAACATTAAGAATTTACCTTATATGCCTCTAGTCAGGAGCAGCACTTCAGGATGCACAAACAGAAATTTTATTCTTACAGCGCTGGGAGTTATTCTTTATAATTCTTGGTGAAGCATTCTTACTTTACATACAAAAACTGTAATTTTATACATTTTCTTATCAAACTGCTCATGCAGTTTCATGACGTTATAATGACTGTGTCCAATAGAAAACTTTGCAAATGTCCTCATCTCTCGTGATTTTCACTTTAGACTTCATGTGAACACCTTCCTATACATGATTCATCTGCTTCCAAGGGGTCTTGATTCTGACCTTGGATGTTTCAAACCTGCTCTAGCAACAACGCAATCTTAGCCTGGAGGAGTCAGGCTAGCAAATAACTTTTTGTATAACTACATGCCTCACTTCATGCAACACTTACTATTCTCTATTATTACATACTAAAAGAATGCAGTAAAAAAAACAGCAATACTGTGGGCTTATAAAGCTGAATTTTTCCCAGCCCTGCATACAAATTATATTTGCTTTTTAACAATCATATTATAGCATCATTAGTAAACTGAAATTAATATACATTTTAATAAGCTGGTGTTGTCCAGTAACAGTAATCTGCAGAGATGACAGTTTATACAATCTTTCCTGTAGACTTCAGCCTGCTATACCCATGAGACTCTCCATTTTCCATCCCTGCTGTATCTCATTCAGTCATGGGAACCAAAGACTATCCTGGTAACCAGTAGGTACAAGGAATAAGACAATCTGAAATGAAGTTAGTCCGACACAAATCACAGGCATAATCGCATATATACATATAGGAACAATTTAAAACATCTCCACTCTGCCTACCAAAATGTTTCTGAGGTGTTGGAAAAAACACATAAATCTTGGTAAAAACAAGCAAACTAAACAAACACACAGAAATGACATGCAAATTCCACTCAAAAGATACCCCAGCTAGGAATTGAACCAAAGACCTATATCCTAGGAGTCGGTAATTCATACACCATTGTGATGCATTGAGATTTTCAAGTTACTTGACCTGCTGAAGCTGATTACATAACTTTCCTTCTATAACAGAAAGACCTCACACAGCAAACGTTACATAGTTAATTATCTTTACTGTGTACTGTGTTCAGATTTACAGCTGCTTGTTTATTGTGGTTTACACAGCTTTCAGACTGGTAGTCACTTTTAAAAAGGGTAATCGAAAATGAACTATTCACAGTGAAAATGATTTCTCCTTCATAGTGAATTATATCACCTTTCACGTTGTAAAATATGTTTCACACTGACTCTTGACTAAAGTGAGAAATCTTGATCTATGAATGGCTTTTTTTCATGAGTATTTCTTTTTATGTGAAATTACTCTCTGACTGTGCTTAAAGCCTTGTCTAAAAGGACAGGAACAGTTTCAAGGAGGCTATGTGTTTATTAGATTTATTTGAGATACACAATATCTCTCCCGCCTAGAACTGCCAAATGTCATATAGAGATGATATAAATTACTGACTTAAGGCAGTACCGCTTATAACTTATCTTGTCTTTCCTCCCCTGATGACTGTTTCTCTGTTTCCCACAGGAGCCTATTACAATTCCGTTAACATTCCATTTTCACCTGACTCAAGCTAAACATATTTCACCGATGTCCTGTTATGCAGTCATTCAGCAGAGTTATGTCTAGTGTTCTGCTCTAAATAACACAAAAAGCTGGTATTATGTGTGGAAATATTTGTATATATTGTAGATGACTTCATACACGTACATGTATACATTCTCACACATTACGTGCAAACACATACACACACACACACACACACACACACACACACACACACACACACACACACACACACACACACATATATGTGTGTGCACTCGTACACACACAGTTATCACTTATGTTGTTTATGTTTCATTTTATTTTTCTTTATGGGAAAATAAAATATTGTGAAATGATATAGTGACATATAAGTGTTTACATGTTTAGGCTACATTTGCCTTTTGTTGACAGGGATAGTAGCACTAGGCTAGTGGTATCCTATCAGGAGAAACCCAAAGTGGGATTTTAAACTTCTAGTGGAAATTTTGCTAGGGCATCGGGGAACTTACCTTACTCTTCTTGACAGGTGACATGTAATCTCTTACATCCACCTGAGCTACCAGCAACTCAAGCAGACAGGGCCTCGGTTTAAAATCTCATCCAAAGGATGACACACTAAGGAATATAGCAACCCCTTTATAATGCACTGCAGTGTCAGCTTTCCATCTAGCCATTGAGGGAATAAAACCCAAAGCCTTCTGTACCAAAGTGGAGTGAGTGTTCTGTATGCTGCATCACAGACACTGCTTTGGTTCTGGAATAGGAGTTAAGATAGAATATGGGCTCATAGTTTCTTCATCTTGATCATAAGGATTTGTCAATCATGAATGTTTTATTCAGCAATAGAAACAACACAATGATTATGGTAATATTAAAAGGAGACAAGAGGAGTTTGCTCTGTCAGGCATCTACAGACCTCCTGTGACTTTACTAAGGTGCTGGACTTCTTGTATCACTCAAAATATCAGCTTAGGGTGTGGTGGGATCCTATGTGACATTTCTTAAGACTGATATACTATAAAGTTGAAACTTTTAAGTAATTTGTTATATGACCAGGAATTCATATAGATAGCTAAAATTCCTAAATCCTAGATGAGGGCATAACATATACTAGATGTTATCACCAGAAATAAATGTAACATGGAGGCTAGCTCAGAAAGATTTCCCACTATACCTAGTCGTGACCATATAATGAAAGGATCCATCAAAATTGTGCAAAACAGAGGTCGAAAGGATAATGTTAGGGAGATGCAAAATATTACATTTAATATGCACATGGACTGTAAGTGCAAAGAATCTTATGAAAACCTTTACCTGGACAAAAGAAATTCAAAGGAAGACTGACACTGAGAAAATCAAAGCATCACCTTAAAAGTCATATTCAGGAAGGTGAACGCATTCAGAGCAAGTGTAGTATGCAATGAATAAGAAAAATAAAGTATATAAAAATTGGAATTTTTTTCTTATCTCATAGGTTCATAGGGTAGTACTAGGCTAACCGCCCTTGCGAGCCATTTTAAGCCTAGCCAATTATCCCTTGTGAGACTCAAACCCTGCACTTTGTGTTTGTAAGGCAAACACCTTAACCATTAGGCCACCCTCCCAACCCTTTTTTCATTTTCCAAAGATTAAGACTCTATATTGTCCACTGTAAAACAACATAAAAGACAAGTGTCAAGTGACACAGGAGAGTCTGTATTAGGTCCCCTATTTGATGTTAAAGGCAGAAGGTCTATATTAGGGGTGTTGTGTTAGCAACATAAGCATTCACACCATCAGAGTCATCTTAAAGAAATTGACAGGCATTTTAGTTATACTAGACGTAGAGCTGAGTCTGAGTGTAGCCACACTCACAAAGCACACTTGTACAACTGCCTCTCCTAAAGTTAGTGCTTTGTCAACTTGTACTGATATTCTTGGTATCAAAAGATCCTCAGGACTCAATGTTTTTTTTTCAAATCAGGACCTTAAAGAGATAAACAAAAAAATAATGGATCCAATAATAAATTGATTAAAACAAAAATGTTCAGCCTCATGGAAGAAACCAATGACTAAGCCTTAAAATAAAAACAAAAAAGGATGTAGAAATGATTGCAAACTATGCAAACATTTAGACTTTTTACCTTCTGCTAGCAAACTGATGCAAGAATTTGTGTTGAATGCTTTGCAAAATGAATTGAGACTTTTAAACATTTATAATATTTGCAAATAAGGCACTGTACGAGCACATCCACTCATGCATGAATCGTGCCATCCCAAATAGAACCAAGATGCTCTCCTCCAAAAAAAGGAAGCCAATCTGGTGGTCCCCTGCCATAAACAAACTTTACAACAAAAGGAAGAAACTGTTGCAGAAAAGAGGAAAATCCCAGTATGCAAAAAACTCCCTTACTAGTCTCAGTAAGAAGCTGAGATCCCTCGTAAAATCCTCCAAAGCTAGTTATGAAAATAAAATTGCCAAAGATTCCAAAGACAACCAGAAGGCATTCTATAACTATGTCAAGAATATAAATGACAATGCTAAGACCTGCTCTGAGCTACAACAGAATGGCATTAAATACACTGATCCCAAGGATATTGCCAATATCCTGGCAGATCGATTCAGTACCAACTTCACCCTCCTCTCACCCCCCTAAACAGCCCATCTTAATACTGTAAGATTGCCAAATTCCGGTAATAATGGCCACACAGGTAAAAAACGCACTCTCCAAAGCTAAGAATACAGCATCCATGGGACCAGATGACATCCCGAGCTGTATTCTACATGAACTACAAAATGAACTGGCACCTCACCTAAGTGTCATGTTTAATCATACCCTCAACTCAGGCTTTTTGCCCACTGAGTGATGCACAGCTACAGTTATCCCACTCCACAAGGGGGATCCACCTTGGATCCCAGGAACTACCGCCCCATCAGTCTGATGAGCCTGATCTGCAAGGCCATGGAACGTATTGTCATGGAACTTATAAACAAAGATATTGGCAACCTTCAAACACTGGACCCTACCCAGTTTGGGTTTGTGAAGGGCCAATCTTGTCTCCTGAACCTGATTGACTTCTTCGAATCAGTCTCCAGAGCCATGGATGAGGGTAAGGCAGTCCTCACAGCCTATCTGGACATCGCCAAGGCCTTTGACACCATCCCCCACTCTGGAATCATAGATAAACTTACTAAGCTGGGCATTAATCCCTACGTCACTCGATAGGTTGCCAACTGGCTTACTGACAGAACCCACACTGTAAAAGTAGCCGACTCCAAATCCAGCTCCAGACAAGTGACAAGTGGAGTACCTCAGGGTTCAGTCCTGGGACTGATCTTGTTTGGCATCTACTTCTCTGAAGTACAGGCCAACACTAAGGGACTCTGGCTAACAAAGTTCGCAGATGACTGCAAACTGGGAACCATTATTGAATCCCCAAATTATGTGGATACTCTACAAAAGGGCCTTATAGAAACAGATGCTTGATGCCAGAGCCATGGACTCAAGCTCAATGCCAAGAAATGTATAGTTATCCCCTTTGGGAAAAAAACATGTACCCGTGAATTACCACATAGGTGGCACAACACTAAACACCGAAAGTGTGATAAGAGACTTAGGGACACAGGTGGACAGTGGTCTCACCTTCAGTAACCACATCACCACAACAGTCAGGAAATTCTTCTATGTGGCACACCTAATCACTAAGAGCTTTTCATCCAGAAAAAAGGACGTTATTGCCCCACTGTACTCATCCCTCATTAGACCCATTATAGAATACAATGCCCCATTTGGTATGTACCTCTCAAGACATCTGCAGCAACTGGAAAGGCCGCAGAAATACCTCACTAAAAGAATCACAGACCTAAAGCAGATGCCCTATGCTGACTGCCTTAAAAAACTCCAGCTATACTCTGTCACATATCGTCTACTCAGAGGTGATCTCTGCTTAACATACAAGGCCATGTCAAACCCAGAGCTGTTGGACATGCTACACTTAAAGAAATCCCAATCCCTCAGAGTCACACGCTCCAGGGATCTAAACCTTGTCATCACAATAAACAAAACATGCTGGCTGGATGGGTTCCTAACCCAGAGACTCCCCAGACTCTGGAATAGACTGCCCATACATGTCAAGCAGAGCACCTCCTTGGCCCTCTTCAAAAAGAACCTTGATGATTGGATGAGAGAAAGGAAATTCACCCTAGAGATCACGTCAGTCACCCTGCTAGACAGGGGTCCAGTGAAGTAAATAGTGTGGGAAAAATAGCCAGGGAATTGTTATGGATAGGCTTGTATAGGCCCTAGGGCCAATAGCCTAGTATCAACCTATGAACCTATGAACCTAATACATTTAATGTACAAGGAGATTAACTGGCACACCATCTCAGTTTTTCTGTGATAACACTGTCAAAGCAATCTTAAATTGCTCGTCGATAACACCAACTATAAGGGTCTCCATCACTTTGACTAGCAAGCCCTGGAAATGGCTCAGGGGAAGATAGTGGCAGACAGAGTTTGAAAGACAGTCATCAGCGATTTGCATAATGGTTAAGGTGTTTTCCTCACAGACACAAGGTACAGGGTTTAATTTTCACCTTTGAAGGGAAATTGGCTTGCCTTAAATGGCCTACAAGGGCTGCTAGTCTAGTACTTACCTATAAACCTAAGACATTGTAGCATATGCCACAGATGAACTGTATAGGCACTTTAATTAAACCAGACAAGATCAGACTCTATATGGATCGACAGCGAACAGAACATATCAAAGGGATCATTATTCATAAAAAAAAAAAAAAACTGTTGAATTTATTGTTCCTGTGATGCCAGTAGCCAAGGTTCCCATTCACAATCTCGAATTACTGAATACTCGAAATTCAGTAACTTGAGACTGGAAAGTCGAAAACCCATAAGCGCGAATCTGCATAAGTGCGAATTCAAATATCTCGAATTTGCGCTTATGCATGTCAGCTACGGGATGGGAAGTGTGTGAGTTGGGATGTTTTACGGAAGTGAAGGTAAGTGAGTGTATGTGTGTGTTTTGTAAGTTGTGTGTGTGGGTAAGGGTAGGGAGGTGGGAGTATGAGTGTGAGTGTTGGATGTGTCTGTATTTGTGTGTGTGTGTGTGTGTGTGTGTGTGTGTGTGTGTGTGTGTGTGTGTGTGTGTGTGCGAGGCAGTGTAAAATGTCTGTGTGGTGTTTTTTATTTTGTGTATTAGTGCAATCACGGAGTTAGAATATATAAGTAGGGGGTGTGGGGGTGCAGCCCCCCCACATGGGGAGTGCAGGGGGGCTTGCCCCCTGCATGCATGCAGTGTAGGGCTTGTAGTTTATGTGATGTGGGTTGTATGGTGTGCATGTTGTGTGGTGTACGTGTTCTGTATGTTCTGGGTTTTTTGTTTTCGTGCTTGTGGGTTTTGGGATTTTTGTTGGTTCGACTTTACAGTCTCGAGTAACTGAATTTTGAGCATTCAGTAATTCGAGATTGTGAAGGGAAACCATAGCCAAATATTTCCCGGTAGCTGAAGCAAACCTAAGTTGTTCTAAATGGTTAAAGATTGTGTTTATTATGCACACTTTTATGAACATACAGATTAGAAAGAATGTCACTGGCATTTCTTCAGCACTTGAGATCTTCCAGAGAGCTGTTGCACAGATTATTGCACAGATTGCTGATGCTCTGGAAAGCATTATAAGTATTAATGGGCTATGGCCTTTAACCACAGTGATCTTTCTGTTATATAGGTAAGGTCATAACTTGCGTAAAGCCCAGACTTTAACCATACGTTCCTTCTATGTGACTACTAGAGTCCTTTCTGAGTTGAAGCCTGTGACTTAAGTACAAATACAAGTACAAACAAGTGCTCCTCTTCCTCAGAGAAAATTACCGCCCCTGCTCCATTGTTAGAAACATCTACCTGTACAATGAACTCTTGAATATAATCAGGACAAGTTGGAACAAATGTTGACCTATGCCTGGCTTTAGAGGGTAGCTGTCTGCAGTTTTCGGTCAAGTTAACCTTACTTAAAGCTAATGACTCTTGCTGCCTTTAACATCAGATAGGGGACCTAATTCAGACTCTACTGAATCACTTGTGACTTGTCTTTTGATGGTGTTTTCCATTGACCTTTCCTGAATATGATTTTGAAAGTGATGCTCTGTGGCTGTTCATTTTCCTGTAGTACATACAGAATGAGGTACTGCCATCCTTCTTTGACACCACCATAACTGGTGAGGCCCAGGTACTGTTGGATTCCTGGATTATCACAAGTTCCTAGATATCCTAAAGTTCCTCTTATAGATTATGTGCAACTCTTTCTGGGACTTTATAAGAAACTTGTTTGAGAGCTGCTAGGATCTTATAAGAAACTTGTTTGAGAGTTGCTAGGGTCTGGTTTCTAAGTGATGGATATAACCTGCCCTACTAGTAAGCAAACTTCCAAATTCTTGCAATACTGTTTCAATTTGCTAAACCTGGCTAAGAGGTAGTTGTGGGGAAAGGCTACCCCATCTACCAAGCTGTCAGATCAAGCATCACCAAGAAGTTAATATGATAGAGCTTATGCTTTGTTTCCTGATTGGTGTCTCCATAATGCAGGTGACATCAGCCTCTCTTTTTATAATGGTGACAGGGCCCTCTTAGGCTGTCTGCAGCTTGCTGTATCTCACAGGAATAAGTATAATCACTTGTGCCCTACAGGATACTCTCTGACAATGTCTGTGTGTCATACCAATCCTTTTGCTGTTGTTGTGCCTGACAAAGGTACTCTTTGGTACATTCACGAGGTTTAGTCCATACTCCATAACAGACTTTTTGTGGAAATCCCACTCCTCCTCCCATTTATTATGAATTAAATCCAGGGGACTCTTTACCTTCTGTCCATACAGTAGCTCAAATGATGCAAAACCTGTAGATTCCTGGGGCAATTAAGCAAAGAGAGACTGGGGAATATACTTGTCTCACTGCCTCTTGAACTGGTTTGTAAATGGCCTTAACATGGCATTCAGCATAAAGTTAAACCACTCTGCCAGAAAATTTGTGGATAGTAGGGGGTAACCTTCAGGTGCTTTACCCCACAACACTTCCACAAACAATCCTCCTATTTTTTCTTGTTTGTTTTATCCCACATGTATGTTTCTTCTACCTTTATGACTATGTATTACTGATATTTAATTGCCTTATATTACCTTTGCTCATAGGTTCATAGGTTCATAGGTAGGTACTAGGCTATTGGCCCTAGGGCCTATAGAATCTAGCCAAAAAGGTACCCTGACTTTCGCCACCCAAGAAAATTATTTTCCTGTGCCCCTGTTGAGCAGAGCCACAGAGGTGATCCCCGGGGTGAATTTCCTATTACCATTCCAATCATCAAGATTTTTCTTGAAGAGTGCTAATGAGAAGCTTTGTTTGATATAGATAGGTAGTTTATTCCAGAGTATGGGAAGTCTCTGGGACAGGAATCTCTCTCTTCAGCATGTTCTGTTTATTGTGGTGACAAGGTTTAGGTCCCTACATCATGTAGCTTGGAGGGATTGGGATTTCTTTAAGTGGAGCATGTCCAACAGCTCTGGGTTTGACATAGCATTGTATGTTAGGCAGAGATCACCTCTGAGTAGGCGATATGCGACAGATTAAAGCTGGGGTTTTTTGAGATGGTCTGCATAGGGCATCTGTTTGAGGACAGTAATTCTCTTTGTGAGGTATTTCTTTGGCCTTTCCAGTTATTGTAGATGTCTTGTGAAGTACATACCAAAAGGGACATTGTACTCTATAATGGGTCTAATGAGTGATGAGCAGAGGGGAACAATGACCTCATTTTCCTAGATGAGAACCCTTTTGTGATTTGGTGTGCCATGTAGAAGGATTTCCTGACTACTGTGGTGAAGTGATTATCAAAGGAGAGACTACTGTCCACCTGTGTCCCAAGGTCTCATCACACTTTCTGTGTTAAGTAGACTACCACCTATGTGGCAGCCCATGGGTACAGAGTTTTTACCAAAGGGGATGACAGTGCACTTTTTGCCATTGAGCTTGAGGCCATGGCTTTGACACCAGGCATATGTTTCAGTGAGGCCCTTTTGTAGGATGTCCACATCATTAGGAGTTTCAGTTGTGGCTCCTAGTTTGCAGTCATCTGCGAACTTCGTTAGCCAAAGACCTTCTGTGTTAGCCTGTAGAGAAGTAGATACCAAACAGGAGAGGACCCAGGACTGAACCTTGTGGTACTCCACTTGTCACTGGTCGTAAGTCAGATTTAGAGTCTGCTACTTTCACAGTGTGGGTTCTGTCAGTGAGCCAGTTGGCAACCCATTTTGTGACATAGGGATTTATACCTGGTTTAGTGAGTTTATCTATAATTCCAGAGTGGGGGATGGTGTCAAAAGCCTTGGCGAGCTCTAGATAGGCTATGTGAACCACCTTACCCTCGTGTACGGCTTTAGTGACTGCTTCAATGAAGTCAATCAGGTTTAGGAGACACGATCTGTCTTTTACAAACCCAAACTGAGGTGGGGGGAGTCCAGAGTTTGGAGATTACCAATGTCTTTGTTTATAAGTTCCATGATGATATGTTCCATGGCCTTGCAGGCCAGGCTCATTAGGCTAATGGGGCAGCAGTTCAGGGGTCCGTGGTGGCTCCCTCTTTGTGGAGTGGGATAACCGTTGCTGTGCACCATTCAGTGGGCACAAAGCCTGAGGTGAGACTGTGATTGAACATGGTGCTTAGGTGGGGTGCCAGTTCATTTTGTAGTTCATGTAGAACGCAGCCTGGGATGTTGTTAGGTCCCATTGATGCTGTGTTCTTGGCTTTGGAGAGTGTGTTTTTTACCTGTGCAGCCGTGATTACAGGAACTTTGCATTTTTCCGGTGTAGAGATGGGCCCTTTGGGGGGGGGGTAAAGATAGCACTGAACTTATCTGCCAGGATGTTGTAACATTTTTAAAACATTTGTGAGTTGCTGAGTGTTCTTTCTTGCCTTTATATTGTCATAGCGTGTCGAATAATGGAACCATTATATTACCTGACTCTACTACCAAATTGCTAGGTGTCACGATTGATAACAATCTCTCCTTCGACTTTCATATCAATAATACCATTAAATCTGTAAATGGGAAACTTGGCTCTCTATATAGAATCAAAACTTTTTTAACCTTCCCAGCAAAAGTGAATCTTGCCCACTCACATCTTATTTCCACACTTCTCTATGCCTCACCTATCTACACTAATCTCAAGAAAAACAATCTCTCTAAACTGTCTACCACTTACAATAACATAGCTAGATTTGTTACTGGAAAACAATTTAGAACCCACCATTGTCTGAATCTGCAACAACTTAACTTTGAACTGACAAACATGTTGCTTCTATCCCAACTTATGTTTGTCCAAAGAGCTTTTTACCAACCTCTTAATACACCTGCTCTTTCTAACCTCTTAAGCCCCTACTCAAACCTGAACTCACTCCTCTTCTAGCAAACTGCTAGTTACCTTAACCAAATCTAATAACCTTGCTGGTGATTCCTTTTCTCAAATGCCATTGGGAAACACTGGAATAAACTTCCTCCGAACTTACTTCAATTGCATCTACTGCTCTGTTTAAACAAAAACTAAGAGTTCACCTTAAAACCACTGGATATGTTCCTGCTCTAAGCCTGATTAAAATTTTCTTGGTTTTCTCCTCCTCATGGCTATTTGTCTCTCTCTTCTGGCAATACATATCTCTTTAACTCTGTACCTTCTTTCGATTAATGTTCTCTCTTTTCCTTGGTTTCATGCTTTCTCTAATTGGTTCCAAAGATGAAATTATGTTGAACATGTTGTTTATACCTTTAGAATATAATTAATCATTCTTGTCTTGGAGTGAAAGACCTACCACTTTTTAATCTGTTATGTTAATCTGTTGTTATGTATTTTTTGTTATGTTGTATCCGTCCTGTCTACATGTGGAGCTTTTCTCCCCGGGCCTCTGCTGAAAATGGAAATATATCCAGTTAGACTAGCCCGGTTAACAAATGTAAAATAAATAAAATAAATAGCCTTTACGACCCATGTCTTGACTGAATACAGTGCCTTGACAAGTTTACTTTCCCCTTTTTAACAAATGTTAACTACAAAATAAATAAATAAATAAATACATACATACATACATACATGCATGAGTTAATATATGGTTAATTATAGTTTATAGAGTTTCCAGGCTAATGTTGTATTCATTTAAGTTTGCAGGATACTGCTCTACATTTCAAAATATCATGGTACATACTCGTCTTTGGTTTGTTAGTTGCATTAGACCCATACTTGAGTATGGAATAACAACATGGAAACCTTGCGTCTCGGTGTCACTATTTCTGTTTACTCTTCCATGTTATCATAGATTTTGTATACTTTGTCTCCTTCCATATAACAATACCTTCTGTCTGTTATCTGATTTTATATTTTGGGCTAATGCATAATTATTTAACTTTAATGGCAACCCCTAACCGGGAAAAGCTGAAAGACACAAACAAACAAACAAACATGAAGAACCAGATAACATACTATAGATCCAATCTGTGATTTCCTGCATCTACGTCAAAATATTGGAGACTTCGATCTTACTATAACACTTTGCATACTTCTTCAGTTTTATCAATCTCTATTTTTATAGAAAAAATCAGTATTTGTCATTTGTTTTGCATATTCCATATATTTTATTGTTCAGTTGTGCTGTACTGTACACCTCTCTCCTTTGCTTTGGTCTGAACTTGTGACTCCCTGTCATGGCTATGTAGAGTTCTGGATGGAAAATACAAAAAGGTGTGGTTGTCACTTACTGTGCATGCTTAGCCCCAGTCATCTTCCTGTTGTAAATGCATCCATGAATTCTTCATGACTAGTTGAAGTGGTTATGTGAGTTTCCATTAAAGAAATACATTCAGATTTGGAAATAATAAGGGATGCTATAGTTTAACAATGGTTAGAAGCAGATATGTGAACATAGGCACACTATGTAAACTTTTCAACCTTTTAATAATCATAAAGTTCAACAAAGCCCGTTTGCTTATGTTGCTGTGTGTGTGTGTGTGTGTGTGTGTGTGTGTGTGTGTGTGTGTGTGTGTGTGTGTGTGTGTGTGTGTGTGTGTGCACGTGCATGCGTGTGTGTGCACGTACGCATGTGAGCACCAAAGTATTGTTTTTTATAGTTTGAGTGATGTCTCTATTTCTCTCCTATGTGTGAGCCTCAGAGGTACATTATTATCTATATTTCAAGCTTAAATTCACAGTGACAATAAGTAGCAAATATTTTTTATCATATTTTAAGAATGATCTCTCTTCCTTTGAGTTGGTATGACCTTAGAGTAAGAATATATATAAATAAGGGAGCTTTCAGTTATACCTCACTTACAGAAATGCTTATTTACAGGTCTGAAACACTTGCATGCATTTCCATGCACACTAATCATATAGGTTTAGAGCTTATATGTCCTTGAGGTTGTTGTGGGCTACATGCACAACTATACAAGTTTACCGTTTAGAGCTTGCACATTCTGATCCAGCATAGTAGACCCACATGCAGTAAGTTCCTAAGTGTACATCCATCTTCTACAGCTATGGATATAAAGATTATCACATTCCAAAGTTCTAAAAATGAAGAAAGATATGTTTTAACGTGGTTCTTCAGTAACCACATATTTACCCCAAGGAAGTAAAAGTGGATAGGATGGAGTTGGGGTAATAAATATATGCAGATGGAGCGATGCCTATATTGTATAGGCTTATATTCAGATCCAGTATTACTGAAAACATGGCATAACATTGAAAGGTGAATGACGTATGGAACCTTAACAGCCCACAAGCTATCATAATGTCTGTGCTTAATTAAATAGCTTTTCATAACACTCCTTTGGTTGTTCTGAAAGACTTGATCCCTAACTGAAAATAAAATAAAGTAGATCTTTAAGGTGAAATATTATTTTTGTTTCTTTTCTCTTTCTCAATAGGAACAGGAACAGCTGAGCTATTCTTCAACACGAACAAAGGCTCCGAGTGTAATCATCTCTGGGCTGAAACCATCTACCAAGTATATATTTCATATCCGCGCAAGGACAGGAAATGGTTATAGTGGTTACAGCCAGAAGTTTGAATATGAAACAGGAGATGAAAGTAAGATTTATCAAATCTAACTTTAGTGAATAAAATATTTCATGATGTTTTCCATCCAGCCTGCTGTTTATTTTTGTTTACGTTGTACTAACTCCAAATTTATTTTTTATATTAGTGACTGTCAATTTACACATATTGAACAAATTACCAACATATTTACATTCAAGCTTTCCTTAAAATGTACGCACATGGAATTCCTTCCTTTGCTGCTCTTAGCAGCTTAGGCATTGTGTTTTCAGAGTTCTGCAAAGTCAGTGACTTCATGAGTAAAGGTGAAAAACACAATTCAGAAGGTACATAAACAGAATATCAAGGCATTGCATTAGTGCTAAACTGTTTAACTGTAAGTCATAACTGGAATATTAATTTGGCATGAACTCACTAACACATTTTACCAATCCCAGCTTTTAGTTGTACACAATTTAATATATAATCTGGACAAATGCAGAGCCTTAAAATCTATGATAAAGCAGTATAACCTAAGCAGAAATAACCACTACCAAGGCAAACTATTAATCCCCATAAATAAATTGCAGTACATCGGGAGATGCATTCTATTTCAGCTATGTTTCTAAAATCTGGAACTCTACCCACCCAAACAAATAACAAACTAGAAACTTTTAAGGTAAATCTCAAAAAGCACCTCAGTCCTGCATTTGCCACTGCTCATCCCAGAAGAAATTGATCCCAAAGTCTTGATTTTAGTTTCTGCCTACCTATGCACATCCTTCACTTTTCCTCTTCTTCCTCCTGTCTCACGCCACCAAATCTATATCATCTCTCTGTCTCCCACCCCATCCCTCACAGAGCACAGCACACAATCTCAGCTTTTTCTGCCTATCACCCATACATTTTCACCACCATTATTTATATACTGCAATTTTAGTTCTTCATGATACATCATTTTCAATATGTTTTTCCTTTTTTCATACACCTGGCTAATTTGCCATGGTTTTCAATGTTTGCCATCTGCTGTCTCACTCTTCACCCATGTATACACATCTAATAATATAATGTTTTCAGCCTAGGTATAAGAAATTACTCCTATACATTCAAATATGGAGTTCTACCTTTGTACTATATGTCTAAATATGATAATAATGAATTTAATATAGCTGTTAACAAACCTTATAATAGCCTTCACTTCTACATTGTATATGTGACAAAAGGAGATACTGCCAGCACAGCTACCTGGAATTTTGTAAATAATTATATGTCATTGGTGAATATCGAAATGATTTATTCAAGATGCTTGTGTTACAAATGTAGTAGAACTGTATGTCATGTGTATATCAAACTGTGTGTACAGCTGTATGTGTTAAAAAGGTATTTGTAAAATGTCTGTGTTTAAAATGTAACCACAGTGTGCCCTGCTGGAAGAGAACAGAAATATACATGCACTATTGTAGCTGTTTAAATGTATATATTTTAATAGTGGAAACTGGAATACAGGAGATTAACTTCAGTCCAGCAAACTTCACAAAAATAACTGAAATAAAATTACTATATGCTAGGTCATAAAATATGGTATATTTCAGTTTTCAATGCAGCAAGAGACACAATGTCTGTACTAGGAAACTTTCTGTATTGTCTTTACGGTGAATTAATTTCTAGTCTTAAAAGCATGAAGGAATGCAATTGTTTTATGACTTCCAGCATCTGCCAGAGATCTGAGGAGAAGTCCTTGTCTGTATATTTTTACAGGTAGACGCTAAATACTGCCAGCTTCATTGATGGTTGTTTTGCCTTGGAACTAGGAGTCAGATGACAAGAAGTGATGTCATTCTGCAAACTATCCCAGCAGTAATATTTTAGATATTATTTTGAAAAGTCTCTTAGTGAGACAGGGCATTCTGCATTCTGTTTTAGACCTGACAGCAACTAGAAGATCCATTCACCACATCTGCCTTGCTCTAATAGTAAGTTGTTAGGGAACAGTAATTCTTTTAGATACAGACAAGAATATAGTGAAACTTAGTTTAGATATTTTTCTTTATTTATTTGAAACTGTCCTGCAATGTTGTTTTAAATATTCCTTGTGGTTTTGAACAATGATGTCACTGTGAACATATATTCGTATTGTCTTATTCTTTTATTATTTATTATTAAATATATTTTAAACTTTAATTGTGGCTGATCTGTGTCATTGAAGTAACATTGTGGTCCATAAGTGTAAATGTTTTTTTATACATGATAGCATACAGACCTGCAAGGAATTTTATAAGCATTTGATTTTGCACAGGTTACAAAGGGAATATTTTTATTGGATAATGACATTACAAATTATTGGTTTTAGCAGTAACAGGTTTATATAAAAGCACTGATTTTTAACAGAGGGTATTTGCATCTGAGGAAGGTGTATGAAAACGTATTTTGAAGTGGCAGCATTAATTCAACTTGTTCTTTTGTTTTTATCGCTTGTACAGTGGAAATAAAACTGTTTGCCTTCATTTGGACTTGGGTCCTTATTTGGCACTCCAGTGAACTTTTGTATTGGTTTTGGTGTGGTTTTAGTTCGCTTTTCATCTCATTTTGCCTTGTGGTTTGAGTTTTTACCGAGATGGCAGAGTTGCCAGGGGCAGAGACTGAAGAGGATCTCAGAGCTGGTGAAAGAGGAGAATTAAGGAAGGTGATTCGCCAGCTATCTCAGCTGGTAGAGCTTCTGACTCCAGCCTGCCAATCTATCATCACGCTGGTGTCTGGTGTGGCTGGCAACCAGGAAAATAGTCAGAGGCATCAAATAACTATTCCTGGTGGTTCTTCTGGCAAGGTACTTTCCCAACACAATGCAGACAACATCCTGGATACTAGTGGCAATGATTTATCTGGTTTTCCTAACATTTTGCTCTCCAATTGGGAGGGTACACGCAATCAGGACAAGGGGCCTTCAGGAACTATAACGAGCAATGCCTCCAACACAAGGAAAGGTGACTCTGTTATATACAACAATATTTTTGACTACAAAACCCTTTTACCAAGGAACTACTCATTAAATTCTAAAAAGTCCCCCATCAGTATGGAACCAACTACTCATACCTATAGAAACAATTTGGATTTAATGTTTTATTCTATGGGCAAATTTAAATGTATTGAATGTGATTTAGTGTATTTAAAGGAATGCTTAAAAAGGAACATTGTTCCTAAAGGCTTACGGGTTGTTAAATATCCCAATGGGGTGAAAGAAGGTTCTGAGTTTCACACTGACCTTATACACATTTTTGATAAATGTGGTTTAGATATAGTCAGAGCAATTATAGCAGAGAATGAGAGGTAGAAAAACCTATTGTTGAGGGAAATGGAATCAATTAATCAGTGCAGTATTAATGACCTTCTGTTTACTGTGGAATCAGAAAAAGCCTTGTATCACAATATATTTATTCAGACTGATAAAAATTGTATGAATAACATGAAAAGGAAGGAAGAGAAACTAGAGAGGGACATCAGGGAATACAAGGAGTCTGTGGCATACCCCAAACCTAGGTTTTTTACTAGTCATTGGGAAACACGAAAGGGTGTCAGAAACAACAGGCCCAACATTGACTATTATGGCTATGAGGATGATTTGAATGGTGCACACCATGAACCCAACCAGGATGTCCCTTTAGATTATCCCCCCCTTCGGAGATCAGACAGGATAAGGAATCAAAATCAGAATCCTGTGTATTACAATCATCGCAATTACAGAGGGAATGTCAGGAGGTAAATAAGGAAAAGGTGAAAGTAAATAACAGGAAAGACAACAATAAGAATATCATTCAACAAGACAACACTTTTGAGTTTAACAACTATAAGATATTTAATTATAGTAGTTTAGATATTAATTTTGAGCATTTCAATTTATTTTCCAAATGTGTCAAATTCATTCCAACCAGGAAAGTTAATATTCCTAGGGCTATTGTGGACTTAACTTTTTCTTAGGAAAAAGAATTTAGTATTATGGTTTGGAAATGGAACCAATGGTAGGAATCCAACTATGCCGTTAAGGAAGAAAAGTACATTTAATCCTCCCCTTCACCCTCAACTTAAGAATTTAGAAAATATTCTGGAAAGGGAAATTAGGAAGGAAGTGAATGGGCACAGAGTGTGTCCCAACCTTTCCAAGGAAGAGAGGTGTCTTTTGGATGGTTTGAAAAACAACAGAGCTGTGAAAATAATGCAACCAGACAAAGGGGGAGGTACTGTACTGATGGATGCTATCATTTATGAATCTAAAATGAAGGAATTTTTGAATGATAATATCAAATATTATAGGGCCTCTATCAATGAGATAAATATATCCAATTCTAAAATCAATGTTTTACTCAATGACCTATTATTGGAGGGTTCGATTAACATTGACACACACAATTTTTTATCTATCAAGAACCCTAGGGTACCCTCAGTCTTTGGGATTCCAAAGGTCCACAAGGACCCTTTGGACCCTCCATTACAACTTATAGTATCCTCAGAAGGTTCGGTCACTACACCCCTTGCCAAATATGTGGATGTTAGGTTAAAGGACTTATCCAATGGGGGTCCATCAGTATTGAGAGATTCTTGGGACCTACTGAAGCAGGTAAAATCCAATCTCTTCCGTACAGATATTCTTTTTGTAACTTTAGATATTGTGGATTTATTTGGTTCTATTCCACATGACATAGGGCTATTGTGGCTCAAGGGGTACATGACGGACAATGGTTGCTTCACTCAACATGATTTTTGTAATTGTTTATTATTAATGGAACTAGTTCTCCAAAACAATTTTATGTTTTATGAGGTTGAGTTTTCTTGACAGAGAAAAGGGTTTGCCATGGGGGCAAAATGTGCACCAACATATGCAAATATTATTTTGACATGGTGGGAAACAAAATTTGTATTTAATAGTGAATTTGCTAGTTGTTGGTGCCTATACAAACGCTTTTTGGATGACATTTGTATATTTTGGATAGATAGCATGGATAGATTTTTAGAATTCCTGTCCTATTTGAGAGTAACCACTAATTGTTTTATTTTACTTACAACGTTAACAGTCATGAATTGATATATTTGGATATTTCACGCCACAGGTTGGATAATGAATTTTCCTCTAAAGTACAAAGGAAAAACACTTTCTCTAATTCTTATCTCCATTTCACCAGTGGTCATCCATTTTTTCAAAAGAAAAATTTATTAAAAGGCCAGTTGGTAAGGATTAGTCAGATAACATCACAGGATTGTGATTTTAAAACAGAATGTGATTTTGTATGTGACATGTTTAGAGAAAGGGGTTACCTAGACAGTTTAATTCATGATGTTACTGTAGAGGTTGTTGAAGGAAGAAAGGGGAGGTTTGCCCCTATTTTGGGAAAAGATGAACCTACAGTTATAGCTACAGAGAGCAACTTCAGGGCCAACTGGGAAGAAGCTTATATTATGGACTACACTGGTGATTCTGGGTTATTAAGCAGGCTATAACTAGGGAATGGGACAGATTCAGACAATTTTCAGATTTGGATATTGTATACAAACAACCTTTAAAATTTACATATAGAAAGGACATGAATATTAAGAATTTATTTGAGTTTGGGAATAGCTCGAATCAAAAAGGTAGATCAGGTAAAATGGGAACTTTTAAATGTGGGACTTGTTCACAGTGCCCATATATACATAACAAATCCTTCACAGAAGTACCAAGTAGAAACAGGAAAATTATAAGTACAAGTTATTCCAATTGTAACACAAATGGAATTGTTTACCTAGCAACCTGCCATATTTGTAACTCATTTTATGTAGGGAAGACAGAAAGGAAATTAAAACTGAGAATTTATGAGCATGACTATGAGATTAAAAAAACAAAATGTTAATAACTCTTTATTCCGTCATAAACAAATATGTGAACAGGCTTCCTTTACATTTTTTGTTGTAGAGGTTGTACCCAAGGAAATTAGAGGGGGTATGTGAGAAGCCAAATTAGAATATCGAGAGTTATTCTGGCAAATTTTTTTGGAAGCTACTAAAATCCCAGGCTTGAATGACGTGTTATCCACTCTTCCAGTTCTTAAGTTAAGGGTTGCGAAATTGTGATTTTCCACCCGATGGCAGCCTCATACATACAATCCTTTTACCAAGTGGGTAAAGTTTACAATGGATGGTTTACATTTTATATCTAACAGCTTTTATAATATACTTTTTAACACAATTTTAACATTTTTAAGGGAATGTAGCATGTATTAATTATTTATTGTTATTGTGATCCAATATATGAAGTATCATTATGGTCCATAACTTTAAATGTTTTTTATACATGGTAGCATACAGACCTGCAAGGAATTTTATAAGCATTTGATTTTGCACAGGTTACAAAGGGAATATCTTTATTGGATAATGACATTACAGATAATTGGTTTTAGCAGTAACAGGTTTATATAAAAGCACTGATTTTTAACAGAGGGTATTTGCATCTGAGGAAGGTGTACGAAAACGTATTTTGAAGTGGTAGCGTTAATGCAACTTGTTATTTTGATTTTATCGCTTGTACAGTGGAAATAAAACTGTGTCTTCATTTGGACTCGGGCCCTTATTTGGCACTCCAGTGAACTTTTGTATTGGTTTTGGTGTGGTTTTAGTTCACTTTTCATCTCATTTTGCATTGTGGTTTGTTTTAAATATTCCTTGTGGTTTTGAACTCTGATGTCACTATGAACATATATTTCATATTGTCTTATTCTTTTATTATTTATTATTAAATATATTTTAAACTTTAATTGTGGCTGATCTGTGTAGAGATATCTAAGTTCTGAGAGTACTTGCATGTTTATTTGTCGACACTGTGGGCCACTACTAATAGCCTTGCTCTTGGTCAAACTACCATTTGAATTAGTATTAATATTACACAGTAAAATTGGACACTCTTTGTTAAGGGTCTTAAAGTAGCTAATAAGGGGTTCTGGTGGCAGTGCTAAACTTCCTTATAGTTTGAGCAGAAGGGGGCTTAGCTAGTAAACCTGTGCCAGCCTTTTCCAGGTGTGTGTGTGTGTGTGTGTGTGTGTGTGTGTGTGTGTGTGTGTGTGTGTGTGTGTGTGTGTGTGTGTGTGTCTGTGCGTGTGTGTAAAACAAATCTCCAAGAATGTGTGTGACAGCTACTTGGGCAGGGACAGAAAGCACTGGTTGAACAGAGAGAGTATTGAAGGACTTGGCTTGGAACCTTGGCTAAGGACTCAACTCTATAGCTGTGCCAGTGGGGAGTCTTACTGGGGATCTGCAGAAAGACAGTGAAACCAGCCCTGGACTGACTGTGGTCTATGTGTGCTCTTAAAGGAAATTGCACTTGATGCAGAGAGTTGCACCTGGAAATATTGTGTGTTTACTTGTCATCCTCTCAGTGAACATCCCCCACTGTTGCCAGTGGTGAGGAGTGAGGCTCCTTGATTACTGGTCCATTGGAGGGTCGTCACAGCATACTAACCTGGTCCTGCCAAGCTCCAACCTGATATCTAATTGCCTTCTTCCTAAATCTACTTTCTTGCTCTAATTATTTTTCTTTTTTCTCTTTTCTTTCTCCATTCCCTCGGGATACTATTACTACATATCTACATTTGGTACTTGTAAATATTATTGCATTCCACTATTATACTATTACTACATTATTTGTTTGTTGTAAATATTATTGCATTCCCTCGGGATACTATTACCACATATCTACATTTGGTACTTGTAAATATTATTGCATTCCCTCGGGATACTATTACCACATATCTACATTTGGTACTTGTAAATATTATTGCATTCAAATTATCTTGCTGTTACTGTCTATATATACATTGAAACTAGTACAAAACTGTTTCATTTAGTTGACTTCATTTTGATGTGTAAGTTCTTGTTAATATACCTATTGTTATGTAAGCTCTCTCTTGAATGACTGTAATTATATTTGGAGATTTTCTCCTTGGATCGCCACTGAAAATGGGCTTTTGGCTCAGTTGGACCAACCCGGTTAACAAATGACAATAAATAAATAAATAACCCTCATAGCACTGTATATAATCCAGATGGTTCTCAATATTTATTTTTTATTAACTGTTGAATAACCAGTGCAATATTTCACTAATAAAAAATACTAAACCATGAGTTTTGTGTCATGAATGGTAATGTAAAGTAATACTTATGTTATGTTCTGTGCCTGTATGAAGACACCAGTGCTGTGTTTGTATACATTTGTACTTATGTTATGTTCTGTACCTGTACAAAGACACCAGTGCTGTGTTTGTATACAATTGTACTTATGTTAACTTATGTTATGTTATGTTATGTTCTGTGCCTGTATGAAGACACCAGTGGTGTGTTTGTATACAATTGTACTTATGTTATGTTCTGTACCTGTATGAAGACACCAGTGCTGTGTTTGTATACATTTGTACTTATGTTATGTTCTGTACCTGTACAAAGACACCAGTGCTGTGTTTGTATACAATTGTACTTATGTTAACTTATGTTATGTTCTGTGCCTGTATGAAGACACCAGTGCTGTGTTTGTATACAATTGTACTTATGTTATGTTCTGTACCTGTATGAAGACACCAGCGGTGTGTTTGTATACATTTGTACTTATGTTATGTTCTGTACCTGTATGAAGACATCAGTGCTGTGTTTGTATACATTTGTACTTATGTTATGTTCTGCCCCTGTACGAAGACACCAGTGCTGTGTTTGTATACATTTGTACTTATGTTATGTTCTGTACCTGTACGAAGACACCAGTGCTGTGTTTGTATACAATTGTACTTATGTTATGTTCTGTGCCTGTATGAAGACACCAGTGCTGTGTTTGTATACAATTGTACTTATGTTATGTTCTGTGCCTGTAGGAAGACACCAGTGCTGTGTTTGTATACAATTGTACTTATGTTATGTTCTGTGCCTGTATGAACACACCAGTGCTGTGTTTGTATACAATTGTACTTATGTTATGTTCTGTGCCTGTATGAAGACACCAGTGCTGTGTTTGTATACAATTGTACTTATGTTATGTTCTGTGCCTGTATGAAGACACCAGTGCTGTGTTTGTATACAATTGTACTTATGTTATGTTCTGTGCCTGTATGAAGACACCAGTGCTGTGTTTGTATACAATTGTACTTATGTTATGTTCTGTGCCTGTATGAAGACACCAGTGCTGTGTTTGTATACAATTGTACTTATGTTATGTTCTGTACCTGTATGAAGACACCAGTGCTGTGTTTGTATACAATTGTACTTATGTTATGTTCCGTACCTGTATGAAGACACCAGTGCTGTGTTTGTATACAATTGTACTTATGTTATGTTCTGTGCCTGTATGAAGACACCAGTGCTGTGTTTGTATACAATTGTACTTATGTTATGTTCTGTGCCTGTATGAAGACACCGGTGCTGTGTTTGTATACAATTGTACTTATGTTATGTTCTGTGCCTGTATGAAGACACCAGTGCTGTGTTTGTATACAATTGTACTTATGTTATGTTCTGTACCTGTATGAAGACACCAGTGCTGTGTTTGTATACAATTGTACTTATGTTATGTTCCGTACCTGTATGAAGACACCAGTGCTGTGTTTGTATACAATTGTACTTATGTTATGTTCTGTGCCTGTATGAAGACACCAGTGCTGTGTTTGTATACAATTGTACTTATGTTATGTTCTGTGCCTGTATGAAGACACCAGTGCTGTGTTTGTATACAACTGTACTTATGTTATGTTCTGTACCTGTATGAAGACACCAGTGGTGTGTTTGTATAAATTTGTGTACTTTTACTGTATGCTATTATTATCATTATTATTAATATCATGCAAAGCTTTTCTCCCCAGGTCTCCACTGACAAGGGGGTTCTTGAGCCCATTTGGTCTATGTCAGATAACAAATTCAGAAGAAAGACTTCTGATGACGTTCACATCATTTGGACAAAAGCGCTTATTGTTGTGGAATAAAAGAATCCGGGTTTCACTTCTGCCTCCTTCTTTTGGATTCTTCGTTGGATTACTTTATTTTTTGTTACTCAGATAACAAATTGAAAATACAAATAAAATAAAAATAAATAAATAAAACTCTTTCCCCCAGACTGAGCAAACAGGCTTTTCCATTTAGAATTATTCAGACACAGTGGCAAGAGTCAAGCTACTGGGAGGATGCAGTCATTTGGAAGGAGCTACTTCCCTTCCTTGATATGATGATGATGATGATGATGTGAATTCTATCACAGTGAACAGGCAGTGAGGCAATGCAAGAGTGTGTGTGTCCCACCCTGGGCCCACAGAATGGCCACACCTAATATGATCTTTCCCACCCCTCAGCCCTGGCATTCCTTCTGTGTTCAATCCAGAGCTCAGTGAAGGGCCAGGCGTCATGTTCACTCCCTTCAAGTATAGGCACACCCATCTACCCTACCTTGCTGTCAACAACCTGAGTCACTAATCAAACTGAGGTCACCTGCAGGGCTTCAAACTGTATGTCACCAGTGAGGTTTAATTTGAGAGTAATAGTAGAAACTTAGAACATAATGACAAAGCCTTTATTTAAACCATTTTGCAATGATGTGTACATAGCATGAGTAGTGTACATATTCATATGTATCTACATATGTTTGTGCATGTACATGTGTATGTACATATGTATGTACATATATATGTATGTGTATATGTGTGTGCACATGTATTGACGTATATGTACACATGAATGTTTATTATATGTATATATATATATATATATATATATATATATATATGTGTGTGTGTGTGTGTGTGTGTTCATACATGTGTAAGTGTATGTATATGTACATGTGTATGTATATACATATATATGTGTATGTAAGTAAATATATATATATATATATATATATATATATATGTGTGTGTGTGTGTGTGTGTGTATGTGTGTATATATATATATATATATATATATATATATATATATATATATATATATACATATAAACGTGTGTGTGTGTGTGTGTGTGTGTGTATATATATATATATATATATATATATATATATATATATATATATATATATATATGGGTCACTGTTAGAATGTCAAAACATGGTTTATCAAAACCGTGTTTCAGCGGACACAATTTAGCGAAAGTGCATTTTATCGAAAATGCACTTTCACTAAATGGGGAGTGGAAATTAAAGAAAGCATGCAATTTCCATGCACCGTTAGTTGTAAATCAACGTATAGTGTTGATTTACAACTAACGAAGCTATCGCTGACATCGTACTACAGTGGGGATAAGGGAATATTCCCTTTTCCTCACTGTAGTGTGATCTCAGAGTGAGAATAATAAAGTATGGGGGTGTGGTGGGCACAGCCCCCCACATGGGGGGTACAGGGGGGCTTGCCCCCCTGCATAACACTGTTTAAAGTTTTTTTTTTTAGGTTTTTTTTTTGTTTTGATTTCTTTAGCGAAAATGCATCGTCGACAATATTCACTGGATTGTGTTTTCGATAATACAACAGTGACCCAAATATATATATATATATATATATATATATATATATATATATATATATAAAATACTATAAATATGTATGTAATAATAAACAGCAAAGCTCTACATAAACATGCTTATGTACATACACATACATGTGGACATATTCTTACACACACATATATATATCTATATATATATATATATATATATTTGGGTCACTGTTGTATTATCGAAAACACAATCCAGTGAGTTTTGTCGACTATGCATATATATATATATATATATAATAGGTATGTGTGTAAGAATATGTCCACATGTATGCATATGTACATAAGCATGTTTATGTAGAGCTTTGCTGTTTATTATTACATACATATTTATAGTATTATATATATAGGAGGACTATGGCTAACCAAGTTCGCCGATGACTGCAAACTGGGAGCCATAATTAACTCTCCGGCTGACATGGACATCCTCCAAAAGGGCCTTACTGAGACGGACACCTGGTGTCAAAGTCATGGCCTCAAGCTAAATGTCAAAAAATGCATAGTCTTCCAATTTGGGAAAAACAAAACACCCACGAATTTCCACATAGATGGCAGCCCCCTTAATACAGAAGAGGTAATAAGAGATCTGGGGACCCATGTAGATAGTAATCTCTCCTTTGACAATCATATTGCCAAAGTAGTTACGAAATCCTTCTATGTGGCCCATCTAATTACTAAAGGGTTCACAAAGAGGTTATAGTGCCCTTCTACTCATCACTCATTAGACCCATCATAGAGTACAATGCCCCATTTGGGATGTACCTCACAAGACACTTCCAACAGCTGGAAAGACCACAAAAGTACCTCACCAAGAGGATTACTGGTCTCAAACATATGCCCTATGCAGCCCGACTGAAAAACTCCAGCTGTACTCAGTGGCATATCGCTTACTCAGAGGTGAGAATTGATGGACATGCTCCACCTAAAGAAATCCAAGTCACTGCGAGCCATGCGCTCTAGTGAGCTAAACCTCACCACAACAACAAATAGAACATGCTGGAGGGATAGATTCCTGTCACAGAGACTCCCCATGCTTTAGAACAAAATTCCAAATTACATCAGGCAGAACCCCTCACTAACACTCTTCAAGAAAAGTCTTGATGAGTGGATGGGTAACAGAAAATACAGCCCTAGGATCACTTCCTTGGCTCTGCTTGACAGAGGATGAGTTAATTAATCAATGGGGCGGCGAAAGCTGACACACTCTGGCTAGGCTTGTAAATGCCCTCAGGCAGAGAACCTAGTACCTACCTATGAACCTATGAACCTGTATAGATATAGATATAGATATAGATATAGATATAGATATAGATATAGATATAGATATAGATATAGATATATATGTGATGTTTGTGAGTAAACACATAGAATCTCATTTTATTTTAGTTTGTTTTGGTAGTATGTGTGTGGGTGTGTACTTCAGGTTTTCGTTTGAAGTATTAAGAAGCTGCTAATGTGTTTTGCTGTTTCCAGTGGGCATTTTATAGAAAGTTCCAGAACATTTTCCTGTGATATATCCTCTTCAGCTCCATCCAGCATCATCTGCTGTTCCTTCATACGGAAGCTCATTGGCCCATCACTCTTCAACATCGCCTGTGTCACAGTTGCCACCATTTCCTGCTCCTTTCCCTTGCTGTGCAACTCCAACTGAATTTTTGTACTGGTTTCCTACTGAAGGGTCCAAAGCATCATCATGTAGTAAGTCATCAGATGCTTCCCAATCCAGCATTTTCCCTTTTGTTCCATCATGCTGTAACATTACCTTTGTTGATTTTCTACACTAAATCCTTCACACAGTAGGTATTCCATAACTTCAATTTCTATTTCTTTAACTTCTACCTTAATAATTCTCTGTTCTACATTTCCACCTTTGTCTTATTATTTTTGTAGTGTGACATTTTCCATATCTCAGTGCCGTTCCCTGTATTCCTCTTCAAATATCTTTAGAGATTTTTTTGGTATTGATTAATTTGGCTTTTTCTTTTGCATAAATATTGCATCATATAAGATCTCTTGTTGTTTTCCATGACTATGTTTCTTTTTTACACTGTTCAAACTTTTCTGGGTTTTGTTCTTTATATATTTCCCATTTCCTCTATTGCATCTTTTTCCAAGTTCTATGTAATGTTTTTCATGGATCTGTTGTATTAATCAACACAAATTTGCATTTGAAGCTTTTGACAGTATTTTCCTTTGCAAGTATTTTTTTCATCTAATTTCGGTCTTAAACTTTCTAAACATTTTATTTATTTTATTTAACATTTATAAATAGAAAAATAAAAAATATTTAGAAAGTTTAAGACAGAAATTAGATGAAAAAATAATACTTGCAAAACTGTCAAAAATTTTCTAGCTGGAGATTCTGAGTTTCTTGCATAAAAGTAACATTCCTTATCCTCAATAGTCATCTTTATACCTCTTTTCTGGCCTGTCAGTTTTTGTGGACTACTTCCTCCATCTACAATAGGGGGTATCCCCCCTAAGCCTGGCATAACCCTGTTATAGGAATGTTTCCATTTCTTGAGGATTCTACACTGCCATTTTTTTCCACTCCTGGCATGAGTGTGCACACCAGGAGTGAGCACTTTTTCATCCTGGGACTTGTGTGCCCAGCTGTCTTTTTTATTTTTTGACCTATCTTTCTCCGTAATATATAAAAGACAGTTTATATTTCAGTCTTGTCTTGGTAAGAATCTGTCAGAACAGGGTCCACTATGTGAAGCTACTCACCAAGACCTATGGATGGATTCATTTCCAGGAATACCACTCTCCTATTCTTGATGATTGCATTATCTGCCCATTCGGACCCCTTTTTAATTTCTCCAACTCTTTTGGGTTTCTAATACCATGATGGGAATGGATCCCATTCCTAAGTCAAAGTACAATTAAAGTTCATGAAATTAGTATCGTTTCAATCTTTGATGTCAGCCAGAAGTGCTGTTCGCAGCACCCACAATGTGCTCAGTAATGACTCCTTATGCATTTTGTATACAGTTACATGTATTGGTAACATATCTAAATACGATTGTAGATTATTTTTTATAAGACCCGTTGCTCCTGCTACTATTGGAACTGTCTGGGTATCTTTCTTCCACATTGTTCTCATTTCTTCCTGCAAATCCTGATATTTTGCAACTTTATGCCTCTCTGCATGCAAGACACTGTAGTCACTGGGTGTGGAGATTTCAGTGACCAATGTTACTTTTGTCTTTTTTTCATGGACCACTATATCTGTTTTTTTAGCATCTATCTTTTGAACTGTTGGTAATAGATGATCCCATGGGATGTAGACTTCATCATTTCCTATGATGCTTTGTGGCTTATGTTTCCAGTGTTTTTCAGCCACTTCAGTACCATAATGTTTGCACAATCCCCAGTGCAAAAGTCTTGCAACATTATTACGCCTTTCAGTATACAGTCCTTCTGCCATTAGTGTGTCACAACTAGCAGCGAGATATGCAACTGATGCCAATTCTGTTTTACAAAACCTACATTTGTCCGTTTCTCTCACATGTTCAATGGACTTTGTAAACCAGCATGTACGTAGCCCACTATCTTGTGCCGCCAATATTAACCTTTCATTTCTTGGTTTGAATTCGCCTCTCCTTAACCATTTCTGCATTTATTCCTGATCAACATGAGGTTCTTCCAAAAGTTTTTTATAGTTGCTCTGCAACTATATTTATGCATTTTCCACATTTCTTGCCTTCTCATGATCCTTCACCTTGTATTCTTTCTTTTGTTTTTTTGGCACATTTAGTTACTGCCTGATTTTTATCTACTTCTGGTTTGATTTCCATTCCTGCTTGACACTGATAAACTTCTGCTAGACTAAGCAGGGAAGTCATCTTATATTTATTCTCCTCATGTTTCAAAACTTTCACTACATTTGGGTCTTGTGAGGTCAGCAGATATGTGTGGAGTCCCACGATTGCAGATCTATACATGTAATCAGTTTCAAGTTCGGAATGGGGAATATATAATCTTGGTATACTATGATTTTTATAAATCATTTGGTGAGCATGAAGCATCTGTCTTGTTTTCCTGTCTAATCTATGCAACACGTTTTGGGGCCAGTCAGTCAATCCAAAACTGTAAGTTACAACAGGAAGAACAAATCGGTTTATAGCGTGGATTTTGTTCCTA
>NC_056735.1:113139110-113196610 GCF_019279795.1 Protopterus annectens | reverse complement strand
GTGATTTTCAAAATTCGCTCTTCTCCTGTGTTTTTGGTCTTTATTTTTTTTAGCTTGTCAGCACTCCGCATTCTGAGCACTGACATTTCAGGAAATAATCATTTGCAAGTTGTGTCTTGCCTGGGAAAGTTTTCCCCACATGGTATTCTACTATTCTTCAAAAACATGCTTGTTGAGAAGCTCTGCTAAACAGTCGTACATATTGTATTTATTTACCTTAAGCCTCATTCAACATGGCCGAAAAGCATCTGTGAAATAAGTTTACAGATAAATGAATAATTAGTTTACCATAGTTCTTTTTGCCCTGTGTATGTTTTATTTTTTTTTTTTCATTTATTTGGTTACTCAAAAGTTTTGACTGCATAATGTAAGACCCCTTTTCTACAGAAACCCATTGAGAAAAGCTCCATAAACATATTTAGAGAAAGAAAAACATACAAATCACTTACAGTAGACACTTTCTGAGTACATACAATATTTGAAGTATGGTGTTTACAAATTCAAAATCATGTTATCTCATTCTGACTGACATTGTAATTAAAGTGCTGATTAATGACAAATGTCCCTGTGTATGTCCTTATCTCAAGGCATTTTAAGAACCAACCTCCTGAAGCAGTGCGGAGACACCAAACTTTTTAGCAGACAATACTCACTGTAGCTTTGTATCTTCATTTTACTGATGTTCACACATTTACTGCTGAACAAGTGTTTACCTGTTTACAAATAGTAGTTAGATTAATTGAATTTTGCCTTTTATTTACATTTTCATGTGGTAAATCACATTGCATTAAAAATCTCAGTATTTAATTTCAGCACCCTTAAATTCATATATATATATATATATATATATATATATATATATATATATATATATATATATACATACATATAAACGTAAAATATCTGGCAGCTAGCTATAAACATACATACATAAAAAATTACCTCAGAAAAGTCATGACACATAGAATATTGAATGTTTCTGCAGCAAAACAGATCAGTGGTCATTAAACTATTTTTGGCAAGATTCATAATGCACAACAGCTATTTCAAGAAAGCAATATCATTTTTTCTGACAAATTTAGATTTATATATTTTCAGTATTACAGCAAATTTATCATCCACTTCCAATTCATCAAAATAAAACTGCTGCTGTAGTTATCTAGAAAAGTGTTCTGGATTTTCAGGGTCAGTAGAATGGATGTGTTAAACTAGTAGATGGAGGAAAGAACCTAGTTAATCACCACAGGGACCATACATGAAGTGTCAGCATGTAGGGGTCACAGCTGGGTGTCCAAGGCCCTGAAGATTTTATACCTAATTAACTGAGTCTTCACCAAATGCCATAGGCATACTGGTGGAAAAAAGGCCACACAGGGGTTTGCAGGCCTAGTCAATCTGTTCTTATTAATACAGCACCCCGCAGCCTTCATGACCAGCCTGGCTTGGGCAGCAATATTACCTGAACACTAAAACCCTGAGGAAAATACATTTCTTGAGAAGTAAATGAACCTCTGCTGGTTTGTGAGCCACTGGGAGTCAATGCTCCACCTTTGGTGCCAAAATAATTTATCTATTGAAATGTAAGACTCAGCTAGAAAGTTAAAGGAAAAAGTATATTCTACATAATGTTATACTCGCCTTTAAACTGTGCATGCAAAATAAAATGATTTATTTCAGTACATGCATTATAAAATGACATACTTCAAATAAACAAAATATAATTTCAGTTCACACAAAGAAAAGTGATTCCATGCAGACAATATAAATATGGAGTAAAGACATATAAAACAGACACCTATAAAGAAAAATGACAGACTTTTTAAATACAAAAATCATTTTTCTCACCTATTTTGTGGGATTTTTAATAGCTATACAAATAGTATTCATTTACATCTTCAGTTTTTCATAAGGTTGGGGAAGGTTGGCATAATAGTCAAGGTCCTTACCTCACAGATACAAAGTACATGGTTTGATTCTGACCTCGGGTTATTGGCTGAGCTTGTAATAGCCTGGAACTCATATGTTTACTTATGAACCTGTTCAAATTAATACATATGTTTAGCCACATAAAAGGCACACTTGTATTTTTCTTCTACAAATTATCTACAGAATTGAGTTACAAGCTCTGGCAAGTGTATTCTGTGTTATTTTCCCAACAATACTTAAATGGGATGTACAGGTTGGTAATATCGGCTTTAACAACCTGCCTGCCCAGATTGTTACTTATTTCTATACATGAAGTTTGTGCCAGACTGAATTTGTTATAATGTCATTTTTTAGTGAGGCCCAATTGTGTACCAGTCAATTAAAAGAAAACATGATAAATCATATGTTTAAAACATGCAAAATGCAAGCAAGAGGTTATTCGTTTAAGCCAAAATATCAATACACATTATCATGCATGACTTGGAGGTCTGGAAATATTCAGTAACCATATGTGAACTGACAGTCTGCCAAATTTCCTATAGGCGTGTCTGCTGTGTGTGTATTCTGCATTTGGCAGTTGCTCTGTTTAGGATTAGTTTCTGTGCTTTCTGTATACTGATTGCCAGATTTGTTTTCAACTCCCCTCTACCCTAAAATGTGTTAAATGGATAACTGGAGAAGGCGTTTTTGGCGGAATTAGGAAAGCATCCATAAGGCTTTATACAGTCATCAATCATGAGCTACCCTGTTTTCCTTGATAGCTATATTAAATAGTCCAATACTGTCAAAAAGACATTTCTTATTCCCATTGCCCAATGTGTGAGTAACAAATAGCAATAATGCCATATAATAACTTAATTATTTAAGACAGACATATACAAACACTTATAACATCTGTATCTGCCATGGCCCCAAAAGGGCAGATTAGGAGTTTGACTTTGAACATATATTTATTCATAAGTAGCAGTTCTATACATTTGAAATACAAGATAACTTTAAAAAGAGAGTATTGATTTAGTTGAAATGTTATTGTTATACTACAATTGTCATACAGCTCTAGACAAATTTCACTCGGACACATTTACATGCATTACTGCTTATGTACCGCAGTCATGCGTGACACAAAAAAATTAACACGCCCCAAAAACATTACTAGTAGTTGTTTTTATTACAAGATGCTACACAGTCTGTCAGATACTTAAGTACTGAAACATTAATAATTAATGCATCAAGCTGAGGCATGCAGGACTTATGAAACATGAAAAAAAGAGCGGCTTCTTAGTGAAACTTAAGTGCTGAACCCTTGCGGATAAAATCTTTCAGATCCCATATTACTGTTACCTCTAAAAGCAGCTACACTTCTGCTCATTCCAAGTATGTGATAACCCCCTTTTATTAGAGTCCTCATTCCAAGTATGTGATAACCCCCTTTTATTAGAGTCTCCATTCCAAGTATGTGATAACCCCCTTTTATTAGAGTTAGAAGTGCATCCCACTGCTATTAAACAGTATATGCACTTGTACAGATTTCTATAAACAATGGTAAACTATAAGCAGCAAGCTGTGGAAGTGATACATTTCAGAAAATTCAAAGAAATTAACTTTATTTAACATGAATGTATAAAATCCTGATTCTGGATTGGTTTCCAGATGAATTTACCATAGTGGGTATGGTAACAACTGTGCTGTTTCAGTTCCAAACCACACTCATTAGCAGCCTTGTGGTTTATAGAAGATGATTCAGTCGATGGCCTACTGAGCGATCCGATAGAGGATAGCTGAACACTGTTTCACCCACACTTCCCCTACAGTCTCATTGGATCCAGCTTTCTGAATGTCATTCATGAACACTTCCTGGAATTCCCAGTAAGTATCTCCAGCTGAATATATATCTCTTTGAAACAAGCAGCATCCAGAGTTATGGTGATAAGCTGTTTGGGTCAACAGTTTTTAGCCTATGTTCTCATCAAGCAATACCGTAACCTATTCTCTTTCTTTTAGCAATAACAAGGTTTTGACATTTCGGTTATATAACTGCTTCTTTTTCTTATTTCCTTCGCCAAAGCTTTGTTGTTTGCATTCTGATCTCTAGTAGTATTAAAGGAAAATATGTTGGTAGCATTAATTTCATCATTAAAGTGAAAGAGACAGTCCTACTGCTTGCAGCAATGCATTTTTGTACTCTAACAATAGCAAATAACATTCTATTTATCTAAAAGCATCACATTTCCTCAGACTATTCTTCACGAACTGAATCACGCATTCTGTTTATCGCTGAACTGCTGATACCTTGGACTTGGCAAAAAATGTTCGAATTCCCATGTTTTGTAAACATTTCTAAATTCTTGACATATGAACCTTCAACCATAATGTGATATCTGCACTTCTGGTATTGCATGACTTATGAATATCGATTTGAACATATTAATGACTGACATAAACGCTCTTGCGTCCCTTAGATGAATAACTTCAGGATATTGAGAATAGTAGCTCACATGGAGTAGAAAGTAACGTTTGTTACAGTGAAGCAAGTTCATTCCCAGTATTAGCCATGTGCTATTGCTATCCTATGAGGTATTAACTCCTTCTAATTTTGGTTTCCATATATGCTGCAAAGGATATAATGTTGTCCCCATGCATGGTACAAAAACTACAGTCTAGCGCTATCTGCATTATTAGCAGTGCCAGAAAGGAACGTTTCATCAACATAGTGACCTCATTGTACACAAAGGGACCAACACTTCCATTATTTTCCTCATGCAGGCAAGAATGTTGGATTCAGGACCTCTTCAGTGTTCCATCTGACTCCCAAGAGTACTAAGCCCAGAGTTTCACCACCATAAAACAGCCTAGGAAATGCCCATCCTAACTGATTGGTAGATAGTTATCCTCTTCAAGCATCATCCTATATAGTCGTAAACTTGTACAGCCAGGCCTCTACTTCATAACTGCCACAGGTGATGCCCCTGGTATGCATATCTCTCAACCCTGCAGTGCAAGAAATCCAGACAAAGACTAAAATAATGGAGAGACACAAATTCCCAAATATAGGGATAGAGTCTAAAAATTATTCTTATAGACTTAGAACGTTGCTAGAATACCAGGATTTGTGTTAGTGTGCATTTTTCTGAAGAATATGAAGTCTGAAACTCAAATGTCTATCATTATTTAGTTACTTCAATCCTCAGTTATTTGCTGGAAAACCATAAACTTTATGAAAAACAGACCAAAAATAAGTGAGAGGCAAAATTCTGGACATTCTGTGAAAATGTGGATAGTCGAGAGGTATGCCAGCGTATCAGTATCAGTGGTTTCTGATTACCTCACTCACTAATGCTGTCCAGTGCTGCGCTCTATGCTTAGTAACATGAAATGTAGCAACAAGCTTTCTGCCACAACTGCTTGCAACCAGCTCAGCTAGTGACATCTTAAATGCAGTCCTATCAGACTCAACATCCTGGATTTCTTCAGCTATATAGAAAAAGCTCTTCCTGTGTTGCTATCCCATCTCTTATATGCTTTTTCCTTGTGGTATGTATCCTGAAAAAATAAAGATTTGCTTTATCCTATTCAAGTTTAAAGGGGAGTCAGAGTCTATTCAGAAAGCCAATGAGAGTAAAGCAGAGAGCCAGCCTGGAATGGAGCAGTTGAAAACTGAACTGAATAAAACTACAGACACTTCTGAGCTGGGAGTGGTGATGGACAAGGGACAATTTTTCATGTACAGAGGGAGTAGCTTGCTAACAGCCTTTCAGTATTACTTGAGTTGGCTGATACTTTAAGAAAGAAACTGCATTTATTATTGCTTAAGAAATTTATTGCTCCTTCTCAGTTTGTAAATTTATTTTACTTCCTCATATATATTTTGGTGGCTGGTTTAGCCCTAATGGTCATAGCCTATTTTGAGAAAAAAAAATAAGTTGGAGATAAAAGCTCTATGAGAGCTCTGATGCAGTAAATCACAGGATAAGAAAGGAACATTCTAAAACTGGATACCATCTTGAAAATTAAGAAGCGAAGCAGGCTGTGGAGTCTGAAATTACTGTGTTCAAGACTTCACTAGCTGAACTAGTAGAAGGAGATGTAACTGAAAGATTTCACAGCTGCATACATTTTACAGAAGAAACAAACATTGTACAGCTGCATAGTACTTAAAGAAGAAACATGGAACACACCCCCTCCTATACTTGTTTGTATTAAAATAGCACATTTTTCACAGATTAATAGATTAATTCATACAGTAATATGGCTATAATTATTGTTTTTTATTTTGTTGCTATAATTAGCCTCACAGTTGGACATTGCCCGTTCGATTCTCAGAGTGTCTTCTGTGTGGCGACATGCATGAGCAGGCGTTCCTTCGTTGAAGGTTGTGCATTAGGCCCGGCAAGCCAGCACATAAAACTCTACTGCCAATCATTAGCGGACCGAAGTTCCGCTGTGGTGACCCCTAACCGAGAAAAGCCAAAAGACACAAACAAACAACAATAGTAATAATTCTCTGAAAGTAGCAGAAAATCTACAAGTGAGACAATAATTTGTATAACTCCCTAGGGCTCATGGCTTATTTTATTTTTTGTGAAATCTCCATTGCAGCTGGGTGCTTTATTCTGTTGGTTTCTTTAGAGATGAACTGATCAATGATGATTAACTGGGAACTAGTAAACCGAGTCAGAACTTAATCAATAATCAGGGTATGTTCAGTGTTCCACCAACAGATGTTACATTAGACAAACTGAGGCTGTGTCTGAAATGCAACATATTTCTACAGTTCACATATTTGTGATGCCAAAGTAGGTGAGCAGTCACTTAGGGATGCAGCCTGTATCCCTGCTTTTATAATGCTAAAAACAGAGGCAATCCGGAGGGCTTGAGTGAAGTCTAGTATCCCACCTGTGACCCAGAAGATGACAAGACTAACAAGAAACAGAGTATAAAGGATTAGTCCAGATAAAATCACTTTAGCTAGCAGATCTAGGAGACTCTTTCTCCCTGATACCCTCCCCATAGGGGGAATAAAGACACCTTGTTCAAGTTTCCAGTAGTTTATTCAGTTAAGCAGGTAAATGGATGAGTATTCTTGTTCTAACGCATTACATTCAATAGATTAGTTATTTAAGCAAGCAAAAATGCCCACCAGGGTATGTGTTAAGGTATAATTAATGCACGCCCAGGGCCTCTACACCCCTGGGAGGGTGTTAATTAAACATTATACAATTCCTCCCTATTAATATTCTAAAAAGTGCTGGCTGATTGGCCAGCCCAACCAGTGTGCCCGTTGTAAATCCCACAATATACCAATGGAAAAAGGTCCGGTAGCCAGGACTTTTTTCTGTTGGTATAAACTGCCCCAAAGCTTTTTTTTTTTACAATAAAAAAAAAAAATAGAGAGAGAGAGAAAATGGAGCATCGGAGACTTTCTTTTCTCCGTTGCTTCCGTTTCAAAGCCTTGATGTACTGGGTATGCGTGGGAACGCAATTCCCATACGCATGCGCAATACATCAAAACGCAGACTCAGTATACCACAACTGGCAGAAGAACAGCAATCTGCTGTTATACAAAGACATTATTTAAGAAAAGTAAGTATTGTATAATAGCAATAACCTCCTCCGTGGTTGTGGTACATTGAAGATTTACCCACAGTTTCCTTTGTTTAATCACTCGGGCTTCGCCCTCGTGATTAAACCACACCAACCGTGGGTAAATCTTCAATATACCACACCATGTCATTGGTTGTTGCTTAATTAACACACACTGTGGAGGGCATTATTGTGCTTAGACAAAGGGCTCTCTGTAAAATTGTTGTGTTTTACTTGCTTATTTATTTTTTTAAGTACTTTATTATTTTTTTATATATTTTTGATGTAAAATAGTTCCTTGGCCTACTGTTTCAAACTTGCTGTAGTTTATGTTAATGGTGTTGGAGGAAGCATTTTACATCAAATATATAAAAAAATAATATAGTTCTTAAATAAAATAATAACCAAATGAAACAACAATTTTACATACAGCAAATTCTCTCTCCCATACACACATACACAGTCTCTTCTGCTTTCACGCACGTACATATACACACACAGTCTCTTCTGCTTTCATGCCCATACATATGCACGCACAATCTCCTCTGCTTTCATACACACATTCACTCACACAAGATCTGTCTCACCATCTTTTTCAATCGCTCACAGTCTCCAGCTGCTTTCATACACACATTCAGTCTCACCCTCTCTTGATCTCTCTCACAGGCAGTCTCCTCTGCTTACATACATACATTCACTCACACATCACTCTCTCTTTCTTTCTCACTGTCTCCATCTTTATCTCTCTTTCTCTCTCTCTCACACATGCGCACACACACACACACACACACACACACACACACACACACACACACACACACACACACACACACACATACACACATACACACAGTCTCTCTGCTTTCATGCATGTATTCACGGACACATGCAGACAGAAACATAAACAGACTCCTGTTTCACTCGATCAATCATTCTCTCTCTCTCTCACTGACATACACATGCTGTCTTTTATTTATTTATTTATTTTTTTTATTTTACACTCGCTAAACAGCAAAAGTGCTGCTTAACAAGTGTAAAATAACTTCTTGCTCACTCTCATTTTCACTGACATGTACACAAACACACACATACCTTTTTTGTTGTCTTCTTTTTTATATTTTATACTCGCTAAACAGCACAAATTCTGCTTAGCGAGTGTAAAATAATGGTGGCCATTCTGTTTCCTCAGTTCAAGCTCCATGGTGGCTTGATAAGCTGCCGTGAAGCAGAGGACTCATTTTTCACTGGGCATTACTTGTACAATAACACTCTGCTGGAGAACGCTTGTTGTCCAATCAGGGTATTGATGTACAGTTTGCCTATTGTCTAAAGGCAGTCACAGACAATGGTTGAAGGTTCCATGACATCTCATTGGAGGAAAATCTGGGAGATGGAAAAGCAAGGAGCCAATCCCAAAGCTTAGAGGTTAGTCCCTTATTTGAATATTCCTGAAAGACCTGTGAGGGTATACCAGCTCGGCAGCCTGTGGAACTTCATTCTTAGTTATTTTTTTTATCTATTAACAAAGCATGACAACACACTATGAGTTACAACTATAGAACTATATTTAAGAAAACACTTTCACGTGAGCTTCATCAGGTCCATCTAATCAAGTAGTTTCCACTTTGATAATTGAAAATGCCTGCTTTTACAAGGCTATCACCAGACTTTATTATCTGTTTTGTAACACATGTAAAATGAGAGGCTGTGTCTGCATCACTGAGGCTCATATTCCTAGAAGCCAAGTATGAAATGTTTACTAAAGAACCTTTTCCAGGCTATTACATGTAAAATGAGAGGC
The DNA here is from genome assembly GCF_019279795.1 of Protopterus annectens. Lineage (NCBI taxonomy): Eukaryota > Metazoa > Chordata > Ceratodontiformes > Protopteridae > Protopterus > Protopterus annectens. The sequence goes on along the minus strand of NC_056735.1, from coordinate 113,187,303 downwards.
TGTGACTACTTTTACAGGGCTCATTATCTTCTGACATATAATATGAAAGGGTAATATTCTCTTGTAAAACAAAAAAGGTATACAGCGCCTGCTTACAAGAGGCTCATATATATGATTAATGTGACCAATCCATATTCTTCTTCCTCTTGACAAAGACAGCCCTTTTTATATGCAGGGGAGGTAGTCACTTACAGCTACATTGGGGGAGTCACATTTTTGAGCAGTACATGTATCCAGAGAAATAGCATACAGTAAAAACAAGTCACAGAGCTCATGTTTACAGCACTCATGGATGTGCACAAGCAGGAGGAAAAAATGTACAAAGTGAGTAACGTCAGAGACTTCAGAACCTTTTGTGTGGGCTTACTGTGCCCACTGTATAAAAATCCACCAAGTGGTGAACTGCAGAGTATACACTTTTAGTAAACATAAGAATCTCAGGTCTTCTTTGAGCATAGGTAGACTGTAACTATGGGGTAAAGAATATAGCAGTGTGGGCTGGTGCCCTGGGATAACAATTTTCATTGTACTGCAGATTATAGAAATGTTGTTAAATGCAGGCCCTGTGGCTACAGCATCGATACCTGATTGCTGGGCGGTAGCTGCAGTGAGAGGTGGAATGCTCCAGGTCCTTGGGCATGGTTTTGTGGTACATGCAGGCCCAGTGGCTACAGTATCTATACCTGATTGCTGTGGGATAGCTGCAGTGAGAGGTGGAAATCTCCTGGTCCTAGGGCATGGTTTTGTGGTACATGCAGACCCAGTGACTACAATATATATACCTGATTGCTGGGGGGTAGCTGCAGTGAGAGTGATGGAATGCTCCTGGTCCTAGGGCATGGTTTTATGGTACTCCAGTCTGGGGTCTTTACTGCCAAGCTTCTCCCTGAGTCTAGGAGTTACTGAGGACTCTGCTGTTCAGATTCTTCCTCTCTTCAGGTTCCAGGTGGTGATGTCAGGGCTCTTCTGTTCAGAAAGGTGAAGCTGATGTTATGTATTTTTGTCACAGATACAGCTGCTTATAGCTGTAAGATTGAGGCCATATTTGAGAATAGCAGGTTTTACAGTAAGTGTGAATTTAGCACCATGAATGTTGCTTATAGTAAGTTAAGAGAGTATCTAAGGATGTTACATGAGGATGATTTATTAGATGCCAAGCTTTTTGACTTTCTGTTTATCACCACCCACAAATACCAAGCTTCTTTGGGATCCCAAAACCCCATAAGAATATGTTTGATCCTCCCTACAGACTAGTAGTGGCAAGTGATGGTTCCATAACTGAGACGATATCCATCTACCTTGATGCCTTGAGAAAACCAATGGGAGAGGCCAATAAATCTTTTATTTTAGACTCTTTGGATTTTCTTGGTAAAGTTAGACATATTTCAGTTAGCAGTTCCACTATCCTAGTCACAATAGATCTGGAATCACTTTATACAGTGCTTCTACACAGCTAGCTGCATTCAAACTGCAACAGAGGCATATGAAAAGGACAGAAATGTATTACCAGGAGCAATAGAAGTTCTATGACATTTATTGGACCTAATCCTCAGGAACAACAACTTCATGTTCTACAACAAGTTTTATAAGCAGACTACTGGAATAGCTATGGGGGTGGTCATGGCCCCAAGTCTACCCATTGTGACTCTGGAAAAATGGGAGGAGGAGGAGGCAGTGTACCAAAGCCCCAATTTTGCATCAATGAAATGCTATCTCCATTTTATTGATGACATATTTATTATATGGGAGGGGGACAAAGCCATGCTGAATTACTTTTACAACCATTTCAATAATTTCACTAGCTTCCTGACATTTACAACCTGTCACAGCAAGACCTCAGTCAACTTTTTAACATAACCTTACCCAAAGACAATGAAGAAAAATGCTTCTCCAGCAACCTGTTCAGAAAACCAACCAGGGTTAATATGCTGCTGCACAGTAAAGGCCTGCACCCTCAGACCTCAAAGAAAAATGTTATAAAATCTCAGGGGGTGAGAATTCCATGCATCCCTAGACCTCAACGAAAAATGTTATAAAATCTCAGGGGATGAGAATTGCATGTCTCTTCAAAGAGCTTAGAGATTTCATCACAAATCTAATCAGCGTACAACAAGACTGCCTGGCTAGGGGTACAACAAGAGATTATTAAACACCATCATTAACCCCATCAGAACTTCAAAAAAGAGGCAGATGACCCCATTTTGTGGGATCCCCCTGGGAGACTCCTAGGGTTCCATAGAAACTAACACTGGGATCCACAGGAGGACAAATGAAAGTGAAGCATGACCCTCACTTTTACAGTAGATTATAAAACAATCAGAAAGAGCATGACTGACAGCTGGGTAATCATTACAGACAATAAGCAACTGGAACAACTTCTAGGCCCTGATCCTTGTTTTGTATTTAAGAGAGGCAGGAACATTAGGGACTGTGTACAGTGCAAATTCAGACCAGAGGAGGACAACAGAGGAGCTTACCCCTGCATCGCCCCTTTTTGTACTTAATGCAAATACATGAGCAACAAGGACCATTTATTTTGTCCAGTACTCAGGAGAAAAATCAACAGCACTTGTTCTGGTAATTGCAACACTGCTTTTGTGATATACTATGCACAGTTTAATGGCTGCAGTTGTTTTTACATACGGAAAACTGTGAACAAATTCAGAATCAGGGTCATGCACCGCCCTGACAACAAACTCCTGATCCTCAGAAACAAACTAGCAAAGCACGGCCAAGATTTCAAAGACCATGGAGGTTCCCACTTTCACATCCTGAACATGCTCACTATGGGTCCACTTGAAGGAAACAAAAATGGATCCTGGAAAAAAAATGGAGTTGAGCTGGCAGATCAAGCTTGATACTCACCACCACCCTCCTCAAAATTCAAGTATTTCCATTAAACATATGCTTGTACTCAGGAACCTAAAGAATAAATCATACAGCAAAAACACCTAGCCCTGGATTTGGTCATAAACTGTTAATTAACCCCAATTGCTGCTGTTAATATGAAGCCCACACAAAAGGTTCTGAGGTCTCAGACTTTACTCACTTTTTAATTTTTTTCCTTCTACTTGTGCACATCCATGAGTGCTGTAAACATGAGTGCTGTGACTTGTTTTTACTGTATGCTATTTCTCTGGATGCATGTACTGCTCAGAAATGTGACTCCCCATATGTAGCTGTAAATGACTACCTCCCCTGCATATAAAATGGGCTGTCTTTATCAAGAGGAGGAAGAACGGCGACTGGTCACATTAATCATATATATGAGCCTCTTATAAGTAGGTGCTGTAAACTTTTTTTGTTGTACAAGAGAATATTATCCTTTCATATTATATGTCAGGAGATAACGAGCCCCATAAAAGGGGGCACAGCCTCCCATATTACATGTGATAGACTGGGAAAAGGTCTGTAATAAAGCTTTCATACTTGGCTCCAAGGAATATGAGCCCCACTGATGCAGACACAGCCTCCCATATTACATGTGATAGACTGGGAAAAGGTCTGTAATAGAGCTTTCATACTTGGCTCCAAGGAATATGAGCCCCACTGATGCAGACACAGCCCCTCATATTACATGTGACAGACTGCGAAAAGGTCTGTAATAGAGCTTTCATACTTGGCTCCAAGGAATATAAGCCCCACAGATGCAGACCCAGCCCCTCATATTGCATGTGATAGACTGGGAAAAGGTCTGTAATAGAGCTTTCATACTTGGCTCCAAGGAATATAAGCCCCACAGATGCAGACCCAGCCTCTCATTTTACACATGTTACAAAACAGACTAACAAAGTCTAGCGATAGCCTCATAAAAGCAAGTATTTTCAATTGTCAAAGTGGAAACTACTCTATTAGATGGACCTGATGAAGCTCAGGTGAAAGTGTTTTCTTATAGTTCTATATTTGTAGCTCATAGTGAGTTGTCATGCTTTGTTTGGTAATAGTTAAAAATAAAACAAATATAAAATAAACTAAAAATAAAACCTTTTAACTAAGAATGAGGCTGCACACCCTGCTGAGCTGGTAAACCCTCACAGGTCTTTCAGGAATATTTAAACTATTGACTAACATCTAAGCTTTGAGATTGGCTTCTTGTTTTCCATCTCCCAGATTTTCCTCCAATCAGCTCCCATGAAACCTCCCACCATTACCTGTAACTGCCTTTAATTTATTAACCCGTTGAATGTAATGTATTAGAACAAGAACACTTGACCATCTACCTGCTTAACTGAATAAACTACTGGAAACTCCAACAAAGTGTCATTATTCCTCCCACAGGGAGGGTATCAGAGAGAGACTTCTAGATTAGTAATGCTCTCAGGTACAGTAATTAAAGCAAAGCCTAATTCTTCCTTTGCCTGATTTGAAGTCAATACACATAGCCAATGAGGTGAGTTGTCCTACGCCATTTAGCCATTTGCTTTCTTAAGAACATATATCAAGGTGGGGGGTCCAGTCTGGTGTATGGTACCCAAAAACAATTTGTTCAGCACCAAAATGCAAGGTCACTGTGTTGTCCACAAACTGAGAAGAATATGTTGATGGAAGCAGACGATGTCTATCCACCTTTGCAACTTTGTTCACAATTTGATACAGTGAAAAAATATATTGTCAAACTTTGCAGACTGTAGCTGGAAAAGTGTTAAAGAGAAAACAAAAGAATCTCTAACTAAAACTACAATTATGATTGACTGAACATTTGGTACCCTGCCAATACAACTTCTTTTTGGGTTATATGTTTGTTTAGCCATGTTTGCGATATCAAGAAAGCAATCCATATTGTCACAGGTACTTTTGGAATTCAGCTCAAGAAGCTTGAGTCTGGTGTGTTTTTCCCAAATCTTAGGTCAAGCAAATCCCGACCTGTATACATGGATCAGTACCAGCACACAGTAGTACTAAACCTTTTACACAACTACCCAGCAATTACAGCTTGAACCTAACAGCTCAAATATATACATACTCATAACACAAGTACTGGAGCTGAGACAGTTTATGAGCAAATAGACCAAAAGTGGAAATAACAAAAATTCATGTTTGCTGCGGACCCCGTGCACAATGTAGAGGGCTTCAGCTCCACAGCCCCTTTACTATACTGTTCTCACAACAAGTTCACTGTGCCTCAGGAAAGGAGTCAACAGTGACATGCAACATAAATACTCTAGTTTTACCTCTGGTAGGCTGTGATATCAGAAAACACAAAACCAAAACTGTACTCAAGCAGTAATACATTGATCTGATGTTGTTAATCTTTGTTCATTCCTTACTGACAGAACCGATAACCCATCAGTAATGAATGAACAAAAATCAACAACACAGATAGAACGTTATAAGACGTAACGTCTTTATCCTACAGAGAACAAGCAGAAGCATAAGCAGCTACTTCCTGAAGCTATCAAGTCTGAACATCTGTGACCTAAGCATATTACGGCAACAACGTCTATGTTGTGTGCATGTAGATTTAGTTCCACGGGACTGACAGTAGGCACAGACAGGAATTGTGCAAATGTCAGCACATGAGGTGTTTCTGAACAAGATAAAGTCTATCACATACTGGCAGAAGTTCTGACAATTAAAACAGAGTTTGAATAGAGCTATGCTTGAAGGTCTACGAGTTTAATTAATTCTGGTGATATAAACGACAGCATGCAGAAAATGGAAGGAGGGAAAATGGCAGTGTGCTGTGAAATGATAGGAGTGTCTAAGTGGTGTGGGAGGGAATATAGCAGTGTGCTGTGAAATGATAGGAGTGTCTAAGTGGTGCGGGAGGGAATATAGCAGTGTGCTGTGAAATGATAGGTGTATCTAAGTGGTGTGGGAGGGAATATAGCAGTGTGCTGTGAAATGATAGGCGTATCTAAATGGTGTGGGAGGGAATATAGCAGTGTGCTGTGAAATGATAGGAGTGTCTAAGTGGTGTGGGAGGGAATATAGCAGTGTGATGTGAAATGATAGGAGTGTCTAAGTGGTGTGGGAGGGAATATAGCAGTGTGCTGTGAAATGATAGGAGTGTCTAAGTGGTATGGGAGGGAATATAGCAGTGTGCTGTGAAATGATAGGTGTATCTAAGTGGTGTGGGAGGGAATATAGCAGTGTGCTGTGAAATGATAGGAGTGTCTAAGTGGCGTGGGAGGGAATATAGCAGTGTGCTGTGAAATGATAGGAGTGTCTAAGTGGCGTGGGAGGGAATATAGCAGTGTGCTGTGAAATGATAGGAGTGTCTAAGTGGTGTGGGAGGGAATATAGCAGTGTGCTGTGAAATGATAGGTATGTCTAAGTGGCGTGGGAGGGAATATAGCAGCATGCTGTGAAATGATAGGAGTGCCTAAGTGGTATGGGAAGGAATATGGCAGTGTGCTGTGAAATGATAGGAGTGTCTAAGTGGTGTGGGAGGGAATATAGCAGTGTGCTGTGAAATGATAGGAGTGTCTAAGTGGTGTGGGAGGGAATATAGCAGTGTGCTGTGAAATGATAGGAGTGTCTAAGTGGTGTGGGAGGGAATATAGCAGTGTGCTGTGAAATGATAGGAGTGTCTAAGTGGTGTGGGAGGGAATATAGCAGTGTGCTGTGGAATGATAGGAGTGTCTAAGTGGCGTGGGAGGGAATATGTTAGCATGAAGCTGAATGATGGAACTTCCCTTTAAACTTGGGTGATTAGAAGTCAAATGGAGTAAGATTAATGATACAATACCTTAGCTAGGTCAGTACAAAAGGCATAATACAGTAAGCAGAGAAGAGATATATGGTCATGCCATAATACATAAAATATCATGATGGAGAAGTAGCAGAAGGAATAATGGTGGGAAGAAACCATGGCATTGGTAGAGAAGGAACTACTGGGGCTGTCCGCTAACAATATAGTTAAAAAACATGGCATTGGTAGAGAAGGAACTACTGGGGCTGTCCGCTAACAATATAGTTAAAAAACATGGCATTGGTAGAGAAGGAACTACTGGGGCTGTCCGCTAACAATATAGTTAAAAAACATGGCATTGGTAGAGAAGGAACTACCGGGGCTGTCCGCTAACAATATAGTTAAAAACATGGCATTGGTAGAGAAGAAACTACCGGGGCTGTCCGCTAACAATATAGTTAAAAACATGGCATTGGTAGAGAAGGGACTACTGGGGCTGTCTGCTAACAATATAGTTAAGACCACCTTGTGGAGGATATTTGGGGAGGCTGGGGCAAACTAAATTGATGCCATATGCCTCATCTATGTGCATCCTCTTTTTTTGTGCTGTGACAAAGTCCCAGCTGAAGCACAAAATCCTGAAACCTCAATTTGTCACCTAAGTCAAGGGACTTAAATGGAAGATTGTGCATCATCTGTTTTTTTGCAATGATTTAAATAAGTGGTTAGCAGGAAAACAGAGTACCATGAACCCTAAGTAGGTATGATTAGGCATGTCTGCTTTATTAGATGTCTCTCCCAGTGATTAAAGCTTCCTTTGAAAGGTCAGCCATGGGTATCACTAAGTGGTGTAAGTAACTGAACTTCTAATGTCCTGCTGTTGTAGTCCCTATAGGAATCTGAATGTTCACAGAGTACAAAATATTTTGTTTATGGCAGAAATTCTTGGAACCCAAAACTAAGGAAAACAGAACTAGACACTGTAACGAAAGTAGAAAATAAAACCACAAAAATAAGCATATACAGATAAAAAGAAAACATTATTATATTGTAAAATATGATGCACCATGATAAAAATCAAAAAACAGCTAAATTACATCCTGATTCAGCACTACACTAGTGTGAGACCCAGTTTTACCCCTTATGAGTGTTATTATCGAGCCTGCACTTAAACAGACATTGATGACCAGCAAAAAGCAGTAGCAGGACATAAAATGGCTTAGTTTGAACTACTTTTTCTAACTGCTGTCTGGTAAAGCACACACACCATTTTGAATTGAAGTGCTTCCCTTAGACAGGGAATATTTAAGGACATGAACCACTCCCTCACTGCTTTACCAGCTCCCTTAGACAGGGAATATTTAAGGACATGAACCACTCCTCACTGCTTTACCAGCTCCCTTAGACAGGGAATATTTAAGGACATGAACCACTCCCTCACTGCTTTACCAGCTCCCTTAGACAGGGAATATTTAAGGACATGAACCACTCCCTCACTGCTTTACCAGCTCCCTTAGACAGGGAATATTTAAGGACATGAACCACTCCCTCACTGCTTTACCAGCTCCCTTAGACAGGGAATATTTAAGGACATGAACCACTCCCTCACTGCTTTACCAGCTCCCTTAGACAGGGAATATTTAAGGACATGAACCACTCCTTCACTGCTTTACCAGCTTTCAAAACCAGTACAACACGTACCGGTTTAGTGAGGGGAGCTAAATTTTACTTTTCATTAGATAGTAGTACTGGGTTAGGGCGGCCACGGTGGTGCAGTGGTTAGCATTGCCGCCTCACAGCAAGAGGTTCTCCGGTTCGATCCCCGGCTGGGGTGCCTTCTGTGCGGAGTCTGCATGTCCTCCCTGTGGTCGCGTGGGTTTCCTCCGGGTGCTCCGGTTTCCTCCCACATCCCAAAGACATGCTGCAGGTGAATTGGACACTCTAAATTGGCCCTAGGTGTGCGTGTGAGTGTGCCTTCTGTGGAAGGTTGGGCGCCGGGCTGGCAACTCGACACCGTAAAACTCCACTGCCATTCAATGTGCGGACAAGGTGATCCGCTGTGGCGACCCCTGACCGGGAAAAGCCGAAAGAAGAAGAAGAAGATTAGATAGTAGTACTGGGAACAGATAAATCTCCATGTACTATAAAGAATTATGATTGGATCTTTGATTACAACAAAATATTATGTGTGCTCAAAATCAATGCCAAGAGTCACCTGTCGAGCTTTGCTCTTGAGGTGAATTTCTTAGCATCAATGTCTCGAACACATAAGATACACAGTACGTTGCAGTCGGTGACCCGATCATAATCCTCCATGATTTGAACAGAAACTAGAAGACAGCCATGAAATACTGAGATAAGGAAAACTGCCCAACTGCCCAACTGCCCTAGGCCTAAAATTATGAAAGGGATGCAATGAAGTTTGGTTCAAGATGGCTAAGTGTGAGAACAGCCAAACAGTTTTATACTAAACGTCTACTATTTCTACCCACCCCCTTGGTTTGAGTAGGTATGTTTTTGGAAACACAAAACACAGACACAACGATTAAAAGTTATATGACTGACCAAACCCAAAAGGTAGTAAAGCAGGGTTATTACTGAGCCAGACCTGAGCCACTGAAAACAATGTATCTAATGACAAAGACTCCTAATCCACTCATGTTAGTGTTCAGTAGGTGATTACAGGCACCTAAGATTTCAGAGAGTACTGATGAGACAACAGTAATCTGTTCTAAAGGAAAACTGTTATTGCACATTACATATTTCCCTTGGTGAAAACACAGAAAACTAAGTAATTCATTACTCTTTAAATAATGCAGCATGAAGAAACAGCAGAATGAGGGAGTACATGTTAGATGGAAAACCAAAAAAATTCTTTTAAGGAACTGTATTTATATAACAATAGTACCTGTTTGTTAACCAAGGAGGCCCACTGGACACACATTCCCTACTCAGGGGCAACCTGGGGGCAATGTCTAGTTAAATTACTTGCTCAAGGTCAAACAGTTGACAAATGAGGGCTGAGGGAATTGAACCCTGTACCTCAACAATAGCTCACAACGTTAACCCTTAGCACGAACTGCTTAATTTGTTTATATATTTTGTTAATTACTTAGTAAAGCTGAGTTGAGGCCCATGAGCCCTGTCCAGTTAAATGTGAAAGTAGACAGGTGGAGAAAGTAAGAATCAAACCTAAATCTACGATATATGAAGCTTATTATCAGCTCACACTCTTAATCCTGTGCGCTAAATTGCTAAAGAACAGTAACTCAAAGGAGGAAGAGGAAAGAACATTGTAATACGAGCTGTCACATGGCCAAGCCCATGGCACAGTTTATATGGTGGTGTGAGACACACAGTTATCACTGCGCACAGAGAGTCTGAAGTAACTTTAAACATGTTAGGCCTGGCCATGTCTTAGCTTATATAGTGCAGGAATTCAATTTATTCCATGTTAAAATACCAGCTAAAAAAATCACATAAGTATACTGCCTTTTAAACTGCACTATAAAATTATATAATTTCACATGCTAAAAATAGTATCATGGTGATTGCTGTGCATCCGAAGTGAAAGGCTGTCTCATCATGTTGCCAGTTTGAAAAAGTAATACTTTAGTGAAGGCTTCATTCAGGCCAGCAGCTTGCCTGGAAACAACCTGGGATCTTACTAAATGTGTATATTTCACATTAATACTATCTTCACATGGACCACCCAGTGTTTCTGTTAGACGACAGTGATGTCATACTGATCCAGTACGTTGAGTTAAATGTAGACTCCCATTAGGAAACATTTTTATAAGAGTAAATTTGCTATTTTTAATTCATTTTTCTTACCTGACTCCTTTAATTAAGTGACAGCTCCATGGACAGTTCGTCCAATACATGCAGGGTCTTATTATAGTATAGTTTGGAGAACATAGGCCTGTGTGAATCTGGACAGCAAGGACATGACTGCAATTAGGGTGTAGGTGCTTATATATTGTGTCACTGCACCTTCACACATGGTAATGCTGATATAATGACTTTTATCTATCAACACATTCTTGCATGTCAGTATTATGTTGCATGGGCTATATTACTTCTGAGTATGTTTCTCTAGTTTTAACTTAAAATATTTAAGAGTGCAGTAAACCTCATTACTCTTCATAACATATACATAGGGCACCATCATCAGGTGAATGGTTGTACACTTCTTCATTAAAAAGCAAGGGATAAAGGCATGTTTTTTGAATGTCAGCTGTTGTAGGAGCAATTGTAACAGCACATCAGTGCCATGCTCCGAGTATAAACTGTTTTGGAATCAAACCTATTATCTGCAGTATCATGCTAGAATACTTGGCTAATGGCACAAGGGTCCATTTTAAGCCTAACCATGTTTCCCAGAAAAATGTTAAAAGTTATGGTTCTCAAAGTTTTTTTGGGGGGGTGGGGTGTATATATATATATATATATATATATATATATATATATATATATATATATATATATATATATATATATTTGGGCAAGGGTGGTTGAGCAATTGCGCAATCTTCCTTTCTCTAGCAGAGACATGAGCGACTGACCAAGAGTATAGTTGCAGTAAAAAGGAGTGGTTATAGACATTGCTGTGGTCTCTGGTCTCCACTTTACAATAATTTTAACAGGAAAAAAATATACATATCTTTTCTCAAACCAAAATCACATCTACCGGAGTAAAAAGGTTTACAAATATTCTGTTGATGGTAACTGCATTATTTGGAGGTGTGGTAAAGAAATGTTCGTGTCTTTTAAGAACCGTTTGCACTGCAACAGGGTAAATACTTCAATTTCTGTGACAAATCACTACATTTGAAATATTTCCTTAGCATTAGTTTGTGTAGAATTTTGGTCATAATTAATACAAAGCTCCATGGAAGCAGCTATATTACACTAATTATAGATGGACAGACAGTTATCAACCTAAACATTTTGTTAATATCATTCAGAAAGAAAATCTACTATTGTGAGCTCTGTGCATGAGTTTTAAAAGGGCAATGAGATTTAGTAAATCAGATTTTAGAGCAGCTTTATTTTAATCCTCAGGAGAACAAAAAAGTCAGCAAGCTGCGGAGTGCACCAACAGAAGCATTCTTTTTGTGACCACTGTCATCATACTCCATCTGGTCATCATTTTTTGCACTAATAGGACTGTTTCTTTCATTATTGGATATGTGCCATGCCATCAAAAATCCAAATGCTTCTACTGAGTAACTTAAATCTGCAATAATTTAAAGTTAAACTAGAAGGCTGGATAAATATGTTTCAAATACTGCATACAGTCATGTAAAAGGACTGAAAACTAAGCAGAGAAGGTGGTACATGTAAGTTTTAAATGTCAGTGATTTCACTATGTCTACATCAGTGCTTGGACACTACAGTGTCATTTAATTTATCACTATTTATTGATTTATTTATTTATGCCTCACTGCCCAGTTTAGTCCCACTAGACTAGTGACCTTTTTTCAGGGAAGACCTGGGATGCTAGTTATACTACCAGGGGAAATTTGGCCAGGGCATTGGGAAACTACCTTATTCTTTTTGCTAGGTCCCAATGATCTTTTTCTCAGGCAGATGGTACCTCATTTTAACATGTCATCTGAAGGAAGATAAACTCAGACGTGCAGCACACAGACCCCCACCCCCATGTTGCATTGTAGTGTCAATGCTAGAAATTAATTGATGCACTTGATGGAAGAACAGAACACACAGACTTCTGATTTTCCGATGGCCAATATGTACCTATTGCACCACTGACAATATTAGTGATGTCCACTGGTTTAACATATAATTTTATAGGTTCATAGGTACTTACTAGGCTATAAATCTGTGATTTTCTTAAGAAGCCTAGTCTTAAATTTTCATGGTAATTTTTAGCACATATATTTTGCATAAGAATTATCCAGAGATGGGCCTTCCGAGGATATTTTGGAACATTTACATGTTACCCCTATCTGCAAGGGACTGGGATGTTAAACCAGGAGTGCATTTGTGGTCACCCATCTATTCATACAAATTACACTTGAACAGAGTAAGAAAAGTACTTTGCTTTATGTGGATTGGAAGATGGTTCCATAGAAGTGGTATTCTAACATATTCTATTTATTTTGAAAAAGAGATTGCAATCCCCTTAGCAGGTGTTTATGATATCATGTGACTTGTAAATGTGTAATAGGTCTGACAGAATAGGGAGTGCTGAAGCTCTACATATGAGGTGTAGATTACCTCTCAGTAGCCTTTGTAATAGGCTTTGAGATGGTTCGCATAGCTTTTATGATTTAGGCCATTGATTTTTTTAGTGAGAAAGCATTATAGTTATTCCTGCTGTAACAAATGTTTGAAAAGATTCATACTGAAATGGGCTGCCCTATGAGTGATGAGTACAGTGGAATAATTACATCCCTGGATCTGGACACATGAGTACAGTGGAATACATACATCCCTGGATCTGGACACATGAGTACAGTGGAATAATTACATCCCTGGATCTGGACACATGAGTACAGTGGAATAATTACATCCCTGGATCTGGACACATGAGTACAGTGGAATAATTACATCCCTGGATCTGGACACATGAGTACAGTGGAATAATTACATCCCTGGATCTGGACATATGAGTACAGTGGAATAATTACATCCCTGGATCTGGACACATGAGTACAGTGGAATAATTACATCCCTGGATCTGGACACATGAGTACAGTGGAATAATTACATCCCTGGATCTGGACACATGAGTACAGTGGAATAATTACATCCCTGGATCTGGACACATGAGTACAGTGGAATAATTACATCCCTGGATCTGGACACATGAGTACAGTGGAATACTTACATCCCTGGATCTGGACACATGAGTACAGTGGAATAATTACATCCCTGGATCTGGACACATGAGTACAGTGGAATAATTACATCCCTGGATCTGGACACATGAGTACAGTGGAATAATTACATCCCTGGATCTGGACACATGAGTACAGTGGAATACTTACATCCCTGGATCTGGACACATGAGTACAGTGGAATAATTACATCCCTGGATCTGGACACATGAGTACAGTGGAATAATTACATCCCTGGATCTGGACACATGAGTACAGTGGAATAATTACATCCCTGGATCTGGACACATGAGTACAGTGGAATACTTACATCCCTGGATCTGGACACATGAGTACAGTGGAATAATTACATCCCTGGATCTGGACACATGAGTACAGTGGAATAATTACATCCCTGGATCTGGACACATGAGTACAGTGGAATAATTACATCCCTGGATCTGGACACATGAGTACAGTGGAATAATTACATCCCTGGATCTGGACACATGAGTACAGTGGAATAATTACATCCCTGGATCTGGACACATGAGTACAGTGGAATAATTACATCCCTGGATCTGGACACATGAGTACAGTGGAATAATTACATCCCTGGATCTGGACACAATACTTTTAGATATAAGCTGTGCAGTGAGCAGGTGCTTCCTTACAACAGTGAACACGTGGTGACTAAAGAGCAGCATACGGTTGACATAAGTTCTGAGATCTCTGACTATCGGGTCAATTTTCAGAGGTGTGTTGCCAATGTGATAGTTACTAGGGGAGTCATGCCTGCTGACAAATATGAGTCTATACTTCTTAGCATTTAATTTTAGTCCATGTGTTTTCACACCAGCTGTTTGTTCAGGATAGGTCACCTGTCAGGATTTTGGTGTTCTCTAGGGAGTTTATGATGGCACCAGGTTTGCAGCCAACTGCAAAGTTGGTCATCCCCAAACCCTTAACACTAGCATTGACCTTTAAAAATTAAATGCCAGAAAGGAGTGGTCCAAGGATGGGTGTCTGGGGTGCATCACTAGTGACAGGTAGAGCTGCATAGCCTAATTTCCTAGGTTTTATTTGTTAGCCAGTTTGTTATTCAGTGAATTACATAAGAATCTGTGTATACCCAGGAGTCTTTATCTACAATACTCGACTGTGGGATAGTGTTGAATGCCTTTGTAAGGTCAAGATATGGGGAATGCACTCTTTTGCCCTCATTCATTGCTTCAGTAATTTTTTTGGAGAAGTCAACCATGTTAGAACTGCCCTTGATGAGTCTGAACTGGGTTGGATTGAGAGTCTGTAGGTTATCTATACCCTTTTTATTAATTCTATAATTATCTTTTCCATAGTCTTACATATGACTCTGGTCTGCCTTATGGGTCTCTAATTGCCCAGGTCATTTAAAGCCCCATCTTTGTGCAAGGGAGTGACTGTTTCTGTTCTCCATTCATCCAACATGAAGCCTCTTTTAAGACTGATATTGAATAGTTTCTGTAAGGAATCAGACAAGTCATGTTTCATACTGACCAATAGACAGCCTGCATAGCTCTCAGCTGTTCAGATTTTCACAGAATGTCCAAATTTTTGATGCATAGTTTTGGTCTGTTTCTGCAAGAAATTGTGTTTTTCTGGAAAATCATTAAGGAATAAAGTCACAATGCCAGACACACTTGTCATAGGTGACTCCATAGTCAGACACACTGACGTCCCACTCACCAGACTGAACAAGGAGAGGGTCACAGTAAGCTGCCTGTCGGGCGCTAGAATCCGCCACATAACACAAGCACTCAGGTCACTCCACAGCAAGTACAAGTATGACTCAGTCATTGTCCATGCCGGTGTGAATGACCTGAGATGTACCTCCCTGGACTACATGAAAAGAGACATAAAGGAGCTCTCAGATTATGTAGCCCAGGCTGGTATGACCCTGACCCTGAGCAGTATCCTACCTTCACCAAGAATGATGCCACAATACAGAGACAAAATGATCAGTTTTAATAATTGGCTTAATTTCTGGTGTCATTCTAAGGGGATCCAATGTCTGTCTGCCTGGAATGACATGCTTGACAAGCCACGCTGCTTCAAGGGACGGCTTGCACCTGTCACCCTGGGTTTCCGGATATTGGCAAAGGCTCTTGCCACCCCCATAGTGCCTTTTTTAGACACGGCTCAAATTCTAAACCCACCGCCCTAGAAAACAATAATGGAAAAAAACTAAGGGTAATGCTGCTCAATGCCAGAAGTCTAAATCTCAAGATGCACGCCCTTGAAGCCCTCCTCAGTATGGAGAACATTGATGTCTGTGCTGTGACTGAAACCTGGTTCAAGGCTCCTGAGAGCACCCAGGCACTATCAGGTTTTACCTCATATCATGCGTTCTGGCCCCAAAACCCGGACTGTACCACAAAAGGAGGGGGTGTATCCATATTCATCAAGGATACCCACACCTCCAGGCTGGTGGCAACTCACGAAGCATCAGAGACCATTCAGGTGCAATTAACCATAGGCAAAACTGCTCTACAGTTTGTAGCATGTTACAGCCCACCCTCTCAAACTCAGGAACCCCACACAGCCTTCCTGAAGACACTGGAGAGTATAAATGTCTCTCCAAACACCATCATATTGGGTGACTTCAACTACCCGAACATAGACTGGGAACATTACTCAAGCCCCAATACCCTAGCCCAAAGGTTCCTGGAGTTCATAAACTCAAATGCTATGGAACAACTTGTCACCATTCCCACAAGAGGTGAAAATATACTAGACCTGATCATCACAAACATGGGGACAAAATGCTCCACACCAGAAGTATATCCCTCATTGGTGAGATCAAACCATAAACTAATCTCACTGGAAATCCACATCCCGCTCCCACCCCCAACAAAAAAGACCACAGTGAAGAACTTCTCAAAAGCCAACTTCACACTTCTTAAGACTGGTGTGGTATCCTTCAAGGCCCCTGAGCCATTGGAAACCACAACCCACGCTGCTGAATCCCTTACAAATGCTTTCTACGAGCACCTCCAGGATTGCATGGATCAAGCAATCCCAAATAAAATCAAGACCCTTTCCACCAAAGGCAAGCGCCCGATCTGGTGGACCCCAGCCATAAACAAACTTTACAACAAGAGGAGAAAGCTACTACAAGATAGAGCAAAATCTCTAAAAGGGAAGACATCTTTGATCAATAATAGTAAAAAACTACAATCACTCATAAAATCATCCAAGGCCAACTTTGAGAGAAAAATCGCCAAGGACTCAAAAGACAATCATAAGGCCTTCTTTAGCTATGTTAGAAATCTGGGTGGAAACTCCCAGATATGCTCAGAATTAGTCCAAAATGATACAAAAATCACTGAACCCACAGACATTGCAAACATACTGGCAGACAGATTCAGTGAACATTTCTCCCCTCCCTCCCCCCCAAAAGGAGAAATATCAATCCCAGCAGAGTGCAGCCTCCCAATCATCTCAAATGCCCAGGTGAGAGCTGCTCTCTCTAAAGCTAAAAACACAGCATCAATGGGACCGGATGGTGTCCCCGGCTGTGTGCTACACAAACTCAATGAGGAACTAAACCCACACATAAGGCTGCTGTTTAATCTTAGCCTTACCACAGGATATGTACCCAAAGAGTGGCGTACGGCAACTGTGGTCCCACTCCACAAAGGCGGTGCTTCTACGGACCCTGGTAATTACCGCCCCATAAGCTTAACAAGCCTGGTCTGCAAAGCTATGGAGAGGATCATAATGGAACTCATAAATAAAGACATTGGGGACCTACAGACATTGGATCCTACCCAATTCGGCTTTGTCAAGGGCAGATCATGCCTCTTGAACTTGGTCAACTTTTTTGAAAGTCACCAAGGCCATTGATGAGGGTAAGGCACTTCACACAGCCTATCTTGACCTTGCAAAAGCTTTCGACACAGTACCCCACTCGGGTATCATAGAAAAGCTCACCAGCTTAAATGTAAACCCATATGTCACAAGATGGGTTGCAAACTGGCTCAAGGAGAGAACCCACACGGTTAGAGTTGCTGGTGCCATGTCAGACTCCAAGCCGGTCACAAGCGGTGTCCCACAGGGCTCAGTCCTGGGCCCCCTCTTGTTCGGCATCTACTTTTCAGAAGTGCAGGCAAACATAGGAGGATTGTGGCTGACAAAGTTTGCAGATGACTGCAAACTGGGCGCCATAGTTGAAAATCCATCAGACACAGATGTCCTTCAGAGAGGTCTCATAGAAATGGATAACTGGTGCCAGGGCCATGGCCTTAAGCTAAACGCCAAAAAATGTATAGTCATACCCTTTGGTAAAAACAAGGTAATCCCAAGTTACCACATAGGTGGCAATCCATTAAGCACAGAAGAGGTTATCAGGGACCTGGGGACCCAAGTTGACAGTAACCTTTCTTTTGACACTCACATTGCCAAAGTGGTTAGGAGGATCTTCTACATTGCCCACCTGATTATGAAGGGATTCACATCCAGATCAAGGGAGGTCATTGTTCCCCTGTACTCTTCACTTATCAGACCAATGATTGAGTACAATGCCCCATTCGGAATGTATCTTACCCGACACCTGCAGCAATTGGAAATACCCCAAAAGTTCCTCACCAAAAGGATAAAGGGGCTCAAAAATATGCCATATGCTGCCCGACTGAAGAAACTCCAGCTCTATTCAGTCACATACCGTCTACTCAGAGGTGACCTGTGCCTGACATACAAGGCCATGTCCAACCCGGAATTAATGGACATGCTCCACCTCAAAAAATCCAAATCCACCAGAGCCACAAGAGCAAGAGACTTAAACCTCAACACAGATATAAATAGGATGTGCTGGAGGGACAGATTCATCACCCAGAGACTCCCTATGCTGTGGAACAGAATCCCAGTCCATGTGAGACAGAGCACATCGCTGGCTCTGTTCAAGAGGAATCTTGACCAGTGGATGGGAGATCGTAGGTTTACCCCGGGGATCATCTCTGTATCACTGCTGGACAGAGACACGGCAAACTAATGGGTATAGTATTCTTCAACCTAAGGGGTGGTGAAAGCCACACAACTCTGGCTAGGCTTATAAATGCCCTAGGGCAGATAGCCTAGTATGAACCTATGAACCTATGAACCTATAAATAAAGATGATCGTTTCAGGTTCAGACTTCATACCCTACAGAAAATGCATGTTAATGCAAAACATGCTGTTCTATCAACTTTCTAACTTTATTTATTTATTTTTTTAATTTAACATTTGTTTACTGGGAAAGACTGACTGGGACAGAGCCCATTTTCAGTGGAGGCCCAGGAAGAAACATTCCAGACACATGTATTTTGGAATGTGGGAGGAAACCGGAGGACAGAGAGGAAACCCACACAAACTCAGGGAGAACATGCAGACTCCATACAGAAGGCAGCCCAGCCAAGAATCGAAACGAAGAACATCTGCTGTGAGTTGACAACATTAACTGCAGCACCACTGCGCACAGGAGCAATATTTAAAAATTCTCCCTATTTTTTTGGCCTTTATCCCCCCTTTATTTTCACCCTTGCACTAAGAAGCTGAGAGGTATGGCAGCCAGGTATGCTGTCTGGCCCAAGACATGTAGTATTCTTGGTATTAGATAGCACCTTGAGAGCTTGCTCTTGGGAGATTTTTGGGGGTGCAGGTGTGGCTATGTGATCAGAGAATATAGGGGGGTGAGAGGTGAAGTTTGAGCTAGATCTATGTACTAATAGATCGGCTATGTCATCTGGGTCTGTGTACATGATATCATTTACTATTATCTCTGCTTCTCTGCTTACGTCTGCACAGTGCTTGGAATTGTTTCTGAGATTTCTAACATAATTAAAGAAGGTTTCATGGTTTTCCTTCATCTAGATGGTTGTCTTTATCGCATATCTAGCATTGCTTCATTTCATAATGATCCAGATTTCTTTGTTTAGTTTAGCAAGAATGTTTCTATCATCCTGACAGTTTAGATTTATTTTTGCATGCAATGAGGTGTATTCTTTCATTATAGAGCCTGTTAATATCTGGGTTCCAGTGTAGGGTTTTATTTTTGAATTTGGAATTTTATTTATTTGTGAGGGGGACAGTTGCATCTCTGTGGGTATTTACATGTGCATAGAATTTGGCAAAGAATGATTCTGCATAAACAATGGAGTCATCAAGATGGAAGTGGCTTTTGAATTTAGCCAGCTCACACTAAGTTTTAGTAGATTAGCCTTCAGATAATCTCTGATTACCGAAGTATTGAAAGATAACTCAGGCTTCAGTACTGCGGTTAATGTAATTAACTTGTGATTTGATTTGACAAGGGAGAAACTTATAATTGGTGGGGATCGAAGCAGGACCATATTGGTAAGGACCAAGTCCAAGATTTTGTCACCTCTTGTTGTTGGGCAGACAAACTGGTCCAGGTAGTTTGTATTGATAAAGTCCAGAAAACTCTGAACATAACATATCTGAGGGTGCATTAATTTTCCACTTTATGGAGTGATAGCTGAAGTCTCCTAGGAGAATGGTGTTTGGCTTAATACTAGTTCGGTGAGAGGTATGGCCCAAATGAGACATAGAGGGGGCCATATAGTTAATTATGATATGATGAGGGTTTTCTTTTAATAGTACATTAGATATGGAGATGTTCCAGCTCATTATCTTGGCTATCATATTTGGAGATTAAGTGCTTTTTAAGAACTGGAGACACTACCATCTTCAATGACTTTGTCAAATGTGGTAGGCCTGAATGTGTGATAGGCATTGAAACCTTGCACTGATGCACTGCTTTTATTGGTCTTCAACTAGGTCCTTTTAATGATGCAGATATCAGTGTTTTCAATGGTACAGAGTGGACTTTTTTGTTAAGTTTCCCAGCATTGACCAGTAATACCTTAATGTTATCCAGATTTTGTTCAGTTATATTAGAAGCATTAAAAGAGTGACATTGCTGATATAAAAAGCTTTGGGTGGAGAGGTGCAGAACATCCTTGACAAAGCGGTTGGGACTGTCTACCATCTTCTCCCAGGCTGATATATATTGGACCCACTTTGGATGACACCAGAAGCTAAGCTAATAAGCCAGCTAAGATAAGTTAAGATAAGCTAAGCCACGGCTCAGTCCTAGGACCCCTCCTGTTCAGCATATACTTCTCAGAGATACAGGCAAGCACAGGAGGACTATGGCTGACCAAATTCTCAGATGACTGCAAACTAGGGGCTATAATTGACTTTCTGGCTGACACAGACATCTTCCTAAAGGGTCTCACAAAGACGGATAACTGGTGCCAAAATCATGGCCTCAAGCTAAATGCCAAAAAGTGCACAGTCATCCCCTTTGGAAAAAACAAAGTACCCACAAACTACCACATAGGTGGTAGTCCCCTAAATACGGAAGACGTAATAAGGGATCTGGGGACCCAAGTAGATAGTAATCCCACCTTTGATAATCGCATTGCCAAAGTGGTTAGAAAATCCTTCTACATGACCCACCTAATCACAAAAGGGTTCGCATCCAGATCAAAAGAGGTCATTGTACCCCTCTACTCATCACTCATCAGACCCATCATAGAGTACAACATCCCATTTGGGATGTGCCTTACAAGACACCTGCAGCAGCTGGAAAGACCACAGAAGTACCTCACCAAGAGGATCACTGGCCTCAAACAGATGCCCTATGCAGCTCGACTGAAGAAACTCCAGCTGTACTTGGTTACATACCGCCTACTCAGAGGTGATCTCTGCCTGACATACAAGGCCATGTCCAACCCAGAATTGATGGACATGTTCCACCTAAAGAGAACCTTATCCCCTCGAGCCACACGCTCTAGGGATCTAAACCTCACCACAACAATAAATAGGATGTGCTGGAGGGATAGATTCCTGTCCCAGAGACTTCCCATGCTTTGGAACAAGATTCCAATCTACATTAGGCAGAGCTCCTTGATTACACTCTTCAAAAAAAACCTTGACGAGTGGATGGGAAACAGAAATTTTACCCCGGGATCACTTCAGTGGGTCTGCTGGACAGAGGCACAGGGAACTATTCTAAGGGGGCGGCGAAAGCCAGCACATTCTGGCTAGGTTTATAAATGCCTTCAGGTAGATAGCCTAGTACCTACCTATGAACCTATAATGGTTGAAATTGATAATCTCTTGCTCACATTGCAGAGCCATTCAGATGATGATAGAATGCTGCTCAAGGCCTCCTCAGACACATACTCCAGGATTATGTCTCTCTTCATATAGTCCAGGGAGCTGCATCTCATATCAGTTACACTCAGCTCAAGGCCTCCTCAGACACATACTCCAGGATCATGTCTCTCTTCATACAGTCCAGGGAGGTGCATCTCAAATCAGTTACACTCAGCTCAAGGCCTCCTCAGACACATACTCCAGGATCATGTCTCTCTTCCTATAGACCAGGGAGCTGCATCTCAAATCAGTTACACTCAGCTCAAGGCCTCCTCAGACACATACTCCAGGATCATGTCTCTCTTCATATAGTCCAGGGAGCTGCATCTCAAATCAGTTACACTCAGCTCAAGGCCTCCTCAGACACATACTCCAGGATCATGTCTCTCTTCATATAGTTCAGGGAGGTGCATCTCAAATCAGTTACACTCAGCTCAAGGCCTCCTCAGACACATACTCCAGGATCATGTCTCTCTTCATATAGTCCAGGGAGCTACATCTCAAATCAGTTACACTCAGCTCAAGGCCTCCTCAAACACATACTCCAGGATCATGTCTCTCTTCTTATAGTCCAGGGAGGTGCATCTCAAATCAGTTACACTTGTGTGTACTTTGGACATGAGTGCTTACATGATATAGTGAATTCTGCTGTCTGATGACCAAATGACTGCCACTCTCTCTTTGCACAGCCTAGGGAGTGGTGCATTGGTGTGTCTCACAATAGAGCCACCTATGACTAAGATATTGGATTCTCTGGAGGTTAGCCTTTTGAACTGAGTCATTGTGAGAATTAGATGCATGCATCATGGTGAGTGCTGCCTGTGATGTGTGTGCAAGGGTACATGTTTCTTAGGCTACATTTAGGAGGTCTTTGTGAATTAGCTAGGCTACTTTTAAGAGCCTCAGTATATGTAGGTCTGTGTGTTTTGTCTGAAATGTGTCTGCTTTGTGTAATGTTGGGTTGTGTGGTGCTGACAAGCTGCTTATTCTTTGTTGTGGCTTTGTGAGAGAGCAATGCCTCCAATAACGTTATGTAACTACATTTCTCACACAACTGTTTGTCTGAAACAATCAGTTTTAGTCTACACATGAAAACCAACATGCAGCCTAGTAGGAACCAAAATCTCTTCACACAACAAAGCAAAATGGAGGAGTATATCATATAGAGAAACTTAAGGCTCTAAATGCCTACATTTGTACAGCTGCACCACTATAAGATGGCAGCATTGCACCAAATTGCACCAAATTGCACCAAATTGCATCAAATTGCAACAAATTGCAACAAACTGCACCAAATTGCAACAAATTGCAATAAATTGCACCACACTGCACCAAATTGCAACAAATTGCACCAAATTGCACCACACTGCACCAAATTGCCTTATTTATTTGAGAAAATAAGTAACAAAAAGGTCATTAGAGCACATAAGCCAATATGATTTCATCTGAATTTAGTCTCTGTAGCAAGTAAGACCCATAACTTGCCTGGAAACCTTTTCATACGACCAGAAGGAAATACTAAACTAATTATAGCAAAAACTCAACTATTTAGCAGTAGCAACCGTAAAGATGACATCAGTATACTCAAAATTAACAATTATACTAAAAAGTTTGCTTAGCCTAGAAAATAGCTTAAGGTGAGAAGCTTTGCAAAATGACACTTATTGACAACAGCCAATAAACAATGAGAGGCTGTCAAATTATAACTGACAACAGATATACTAGGTTTAAGAACACGATTAGAACAGGTTGGTGGGAAGGAACAAATTAAATCTGTAGCTGACTCACCTGGAACTGCCTTAATACAAACACAAAACTTCATCTAGCCTGACATACACTCACCATATAAGAAAGAAACTAGGCTTTAATACCAACAGTTAATCCATTGAAACAGCAAAATGCTTTGCAACTAATTACTGGGATTACTCAAATAGGCTTAAAAACCTTAGCTAAATCAGACTGTGAAAATGAACTTAAAAATGTGCTGCTGAACATAATGGTGCTGTGGCAGATCAGCGATTGTACAAATACAGCAATAACAGCTTGGGAGGTTTTAGACACAGCTCTGAGGCTGCCTGGCCTGGAACTGCTTCATGCAAACGAAAGTCCTAAACTAGCCTCACACATGCTCACCACATAAGAAAGAAACTAGAGATTAATACCAGCAGTTAGTCCACTTAAATGGCAAAATGCAGTGCAACAATTCACCAGAATTACAAATATAGGTCCATAGGTAAATACTAGGCTATTAGGCTGTAGACTATTACAAGCCGAGCTAATAACCAGAGGTAAGAGTCTAATCCTATACTTCTGCCTTTGATGTAAGGACTTAACCATTATGCCAGCTCTCCCTTAAAGGCTTAAAGACCTTAGCTAAAGCACACACAGACTGTTAAAATTAACTTAAAACAGATCAAGAAATGAAAAACATAAGTCACTAATTGTAACAGTCACTATATTAATTACAGAACCACTGACGTTATTTTATGTGGTGCTGTGAAAGCAAGACTTTTTTATTACTAATAAAGCTTTTAAGACACTGATTTTAACAGTATTAGAAACTGAGGCAGATTGTACCATCTATACCTGATAAAGACAGCAGGTCTGAGGAACAGATTTAAGTTCCAGTAAATGGAATAGTTATTTGCACTGTTAGATTCTGCCAATATATGTCTCAGCTGTCCAGATTTTCACAGGATGTCCACATTTTTGGCTTATATTTTTAGTCCAGTCTTCATAAAATTTGTGGTTTTTGGCAAATGGTTGAGGAATTAAGTCAATAAATAATGACAGACATTTGAGTTTCAGGCTTCATATCTTTCACAAAATGCATATTAATGCAAAACATGTTATTCTAGATACTTTCTAAGTTTATAAGAGCAATATTTAAAATGTGTCCTTATTTTTGGGCCTTTGTCCCCCATTATTTTTAGCTCTGTCCAGATTTCTTGCACTGATAGGTATATCTATAACAAAGGCAAAAGTAAAAGCATTTTAATATCATTGAAGTGTTCACCAACATTTCCCAACCCATACTGGTTGTTCATTTACAAATGACCATACCTGCAAGCAAGATCACCTTCATTTTTAGATGATTATTTTTATTTATTTATTTTTTTATTTATTTATCCTTTTTCGACCTGGTTAGTCCCACTAGGCTAGTGGCCTGTTTTCAAGGAAGACCCTAGGTGGTATTACTACTCCTAGGGGAAATTTGGCCAGACCTTTAGGAACTTCCCTTAGTCTTTTCAGATGGTGCTGTGGGATCTTTTACATTCATCTGGGCTACCACCAACTTAGGCAGATGAGGCCTCAGTTTAATGTCTCATCCAAAGGATGACACACCCAGAAGTATCATACCTCCTTACACTACACTGCAGTGTCAGCAGTCCAATCCTGAACCCTGCCTCCATGACCTAAGTCAGATAACTTGAGTGAGAGATTGTGCATCAGCTGACTTGCTTCAATGTTTATGTGGTTAGCAGTGGTTGTCAGTCATATGGAGTGGGTGTAGCTTTCCAGTACCCCAGGAGAGCGTACAACCTGTTACTCCACTGACACTGCTTGTAAATTCTCATAGCACCAACTACACTTAAGCCCTCATACTAAATAACAATTAACCCATATTTAATTTTGCTTTCAAACAATGATGTGATGTAAACAATTTCTTTTGAGCATTTTTTTCTATACCTGAGAGCTCAACTATTTGAAACTGTCCAGTTAAACAGCTCTTGGAGCATAAAACCTGAAATGAAAGCTTGGCAGCAGCCTGTCATAGCAGGAAGATTTGGAGAAGGTTAGAATTGCATTGTCCACACTTACTCTCTGTTCTCTGAGTTTGTGCAATTTCAGATTTGGTATGTGAATATTGCAGTGGTATAAAGGAGCTTGCCTTCTTGTCAGTGGTGCAATAGGGTTTACCCCCTGCCACGCTCCTCACAAAAAAAAAAAAGCAAAAAAAATGTTCTTTATGTTTTGTGACCTTGAGAGTGTCACTGTTTTAATTAATGACTGCTCAAGGTTTTAGATGTTTTCAGTGGGTGTATATTAGAATATCGAATATTTAACAGTTCGAATCACTAAAGGTTGACCTTTAGTGATTGAACTGTTAAAACATCGAATATCCAGAAAAAAAATAAAAACAACAAAAAAAAACCTAAATGGTGTAGGCAGGGGGCAAGCCCCCCTCCAACCCCCACACCCCCCACTACTTAAATATACCAACTCCGAGACCACACTACATTGAAGTAAATGGAAATCTCACCTTGCGAAGATTTCCGTTTACTTGTTTGATGTTCTGCAGTTTTGCTATTCTCGTGTCGACAATGTCAGATTCGACATTGTCAGCTTTCGAGAATGTAATATAGACCCGTTTTCAGTTTGAATTATTATGTGTCAGTTGAACAAAACCTGAATATTTATAGTGAACCCACAATACCCCTTATCATTTTCCAAGAATTCTAACTTCTACAAACTGCTTTGCCCAGCTCTCAGAATGCATTGCTGTTCCTCACTGTTAAATGGTTACATGTTGACGCAAATGCCAGTGTGATATCGTCACAGAAATGGTTTAAATCATGCTGCACATTATAAGTTAGGTAGCTATAGCACAATGCTGCTTTCTTTTGTATAGCAAACATAGATATTAACTTAAGCAATGTTGCAAGATCAGTTTAAGTAATATTTAAAAGTATATATGGATGTTCATCTGTCATGGAGTAGAATTTTAACATGATTATTTTTTTCTTAAGCCACAAAACCATTATTAATATCTAGAGATCATATCTGTTTTTACGTATGCATCCTTCTGACACCTCATAATAATATAATTGTATATGAACAGAATCTCTGTAATGTGCATATCAGTGTTTATAAAAAATATACATACTTCTTTATGCGCAATAGCATTCAGCAAAAATATCTCCACATGCAATATTAGATTACAGCATAGTCATAATGTCAGATCAAACTTAGCAGGTCTGGGAGCCAACATGGTGACACCCTTCATTCCATTTATGCGGCCAGATGATATAATAAAATTAGAAATATGTTTCCTCCCACATCCCAAAGACATGTTGTAGGTGGATTGGACACTCTAAATTGGCCCTAGGTGTGAGTGCGTGCAAGTGTGTGTTTTCTGTGGAAGGTTGGGCGCTGGGCTGGCAACTCAACACAGCAAAACTCCACTGCCAATCATGAGCGGACAGGTGATCCACTGTGGCAACCCCTAACCAGGGAAAGCCAAAAGAAGAAGAAGAAATAGCATCAGAAACATTACAAAAAAATTGCCTCTTTCAATCCACCTGGTTCGGTAAAAGCAATAAAGGTAACATGTAAACCCTCCTCTGCTTCGATATATTATAAATGATTGCACAAACAATAATGTCCAGCAGGGTAGACATAGACAAATTATGGACTGGCAGGGGTTTTGCGAGGCCTGACGTCACAGGCACAGGCCCTCAACCACCCTAAAAGGTCTGTCACTTTTCTATACTTTCCATCCAGGAGGCCATTACTGCAATTTGAAAATAGGGTGTTATTTTTTTTTGTTTGCTTTGTTTTTTTTTTATAAGTTTATACATTTTTTATATATTTTGGATGTAATATGTTTTGAAGTTATTTTGGAATAGTTGGAGGATGTATTTTACATCCATAATATATGCTGTAATAAGTATTTAATCATGCACATGCACACACACACACACACACACACACACACACACACACACACACACACACACACACACAGAAATTACAGGTTTCTTGGCTTTGTACATATTTACTTTGATCATATGAATGAGCAAAATACATACAGTGCACTACACACACACACAGACACACACACACACACACACACACACACACACACACACACACACACACACACACACACACACACACGCACACACAAAACACACCCTTGTAATTGTTGCAGGTGTGATACAAGGGAAATACTGCCAGCCCAGTTAGTTAGAATTTTGTAAATAATTCTGTCATTTGTGAATGTTGATATGATTTATACAGACAGAACTGCACGTTATGTACTGACTTAAACACAGCATGCACTGCTGGCTTAGAATGGAAATGTATATAAACTATTGTAATTGAGTAACTGTATATTTTTAACAGTAGAAACTAGGACATAAAAGGTTAACTTGCAAAATTTCAAGAAAATAAGTTGAAACTAAATTGGTTTATGATTGCACTATAAAAGTTATGTCTCAGTTTCAGTGTGGCAGACACAATATCTAGAGCTAGAAGTTTTTTGTATTGTCTTGGAAGATAAGTAATCACTAAGTTTGAGATGCAGAAGTGTTTTATTGTTTTATGATTTTCAGGATCTGCAAACATCTGAGAGATATGTATTTTTCACAGAGAGATGCTAAAAATGCTTGTATTTTCTGACAAAGGCGGTAGCTTGGGATCTAAAGTCAGGTGACAAAAATTATGTCATCCAAGTTAACCTGGCAATAATATTTGATATTAATTTAAGAACTCTCTCAGAGAAAGACTGGACATTTAGTATTTTGTCTTTGACCTAACAAGAACATTCGCTCATCACCACCATCTGCACTTGCCTTGCTCTGTAAGTAAGTTTTTAGGGCATAGTAACTCTTTTTATATTCAGATAGGAATATGGTAAAGATTAGTTAGATGTTTTCTTTATTTATTTGAGGCTGTCCTGTAATGATGTTTTAAATATTTCCTGTGATTTTGAACTCTGAAGTAACTGTGTTTGTGTACTGAGTATTTTCTTGTTCTTCTATTATTTATTACTTAATATATTTAAACCTATGTTTATGGCTGATATTGTTGAGACATATTTAAGCTCTTAGAGTACTTGCATATCTATTTTGTGACACTGTACAGGCCAGTCCTAAATAGCCTTGCTCTTGGTCAGACTACTATTTGGATTAATAGTAACATTACACAGTAGGATTGGCTACCCTTTGTTAAGGGCCTTATAGTAACTGATAAGGGTGGCTGGTGGCAGCTGGAACTACCTTATAGTCTGGGCAGAAGGGGGCATAGCTAGCAAACCCGTGCCAGCTTTCACAGGTGTGTGTGTGTGTGTGTATGTGTGTGTGTGTGTGTGTGTGTGTGTGTGTGTGTGTGTGTGTGTGTGTGTGTGTATATGCTTGAGAGCACTACAGAATCCTGAAAGCACAAAATCCTAAAAGCCCAAAATCCTGAGACCAAAATCCTGAAAACTCAAAATCCTGAAAACACACAGGCTACCAAGGCTTACTATATTCCAGCACAAGTACATACAGAAACATATTGCCCTTCAACTATACGCAGGGGCAAGCCCCCCTACACCCCCATGTGGGGGGGCTGCACCCCCCACACCCCCTGCTACTTATAGGTTCATAGGTTCATACTAGGCTATCTGCCCTACGGCATTTATAAGCCTAGCCAGAGTGTGTTTGGCTTTCGCCACCCATTTTAAATTAATTTTGCTATGCCCTTTTTCGAGGTTAGTATACTGCGCCTCTGTCTAACAGTGACACAGAAGTGATATCCGGGGTAAACCTACGATCCCCCATCCACTCATCAAGATTCCTCTTGAAGAGAGTCAATGAGGGACTCTGCCTAACCTGGACTGGGATTTTATTCCAGAGTGAAGGGAGCCTCTGGGTTATGAATCTGTCATTCCAGCATGTCCTATTTATTTCAGTGCTGAGGTTCAAGTCTCTCGAGTGCGTAGCTCGATGGGATTTGGATTTTCTGAGGTGCAGCATGTCCATTAATTCCGGGTTGGACATGGCTTTATACGTCAGGCACAGATCGCCTCTGAACAGGCGGTATGCCACTGAGTAGAGCTGGAGTTTCTTTAACCGGGCAGCATATGGCATCTGTTTGAGCCCTTTGATCCTCTTGGTGAGGTACTTTTGGGGTCTTTCCAGTTGCTGCAGGTGTCTGGTAAGGTACATCCCAAAAGGGGCATTATACTCAATTATGGGCCTGATGAGGGATGAGTAAAGAGGCACGATGACCTCCCCTGATCTACATGTGAATCCCTTCATGATTAGGTGGGCTATATAAAATGTTTTTCTAACCACTTTGGCCACGTGGTTGTCAAATGAGAGATTGCTATCAACTTGGGTCCCCAGGTCCCTAATTACTTCTTCCATACTTAATGGATTACCCCTTATGTGGTAATTTGTGGGCACTTTGTTTTTTCCAAAGGGGATGACTATACACTTTGTGGCATTTAGCTTGAGGCCATGGCTCTGGCACCAGTTGTCTGTTTCTATGAGGCCCTTTTGGAGGATGCTTGTGTCGGCTGGAGAGTCGATTATGGCTCCCAGTTTGCAGTCATCTGCGAACTTGGTCAGCCACAGTCCTTCCGTGTTGGCCTGTACCTCTGAGAAATATATACCGAACAAGAGAGGTCCAGGACTGAGCCTTGTGGGATGCCACTTGTAACTGGTTTGGAGTCTGACATGACTCCAGCAATTCTAACCATGTGGATTCTGTCCTTGAGCCAGTTTGCAACCCATCTAGTGACATAGGGGTTTATATTTAAGCTGGTGAGCTTATCTATAATGCCCGAGTGGGGTATTGTATCGAAGGCTTTTGCGAGGTCCAGGTAGGCTGTGTGGACCACCTTCCCCTCGTCAATGGCCTTGGTGACTGTTTCAAAGAAATTGACCAGGTTTAAGAGGCAGGATCTGCCCTTAACAAAGCCGAACTGGGTAGGATCCAGTGTCTGTAGGTCCCCAATATCTTTATTTATAAGGTCCATGATGATCCTTTCCATAGCTTTGCAGACCAAGCTAGTCAGACTTATGGGGCGATAGTTTCCAGGCCCCGTTGAGGCACCACCTTTGTGGTGAGGGACCACCATTGCTGTACGCCACTCTTTGGGTACATATCCTGTAGTAAGGCTGAGACTGAACAGTAGTTTTATGTTTGGGTTTAGCTCTTCTTGGAGTTCATGTAGGACGCAGCCCGGGACACCGTCTGGTCCCATTGATGCTGTGTTTTTTGCTTTGGAGAGGGCGGTTCTTACCTGAGCATCTGAGATGTCAGGGGGGCAGCACTCTGCTGGGATAGATATTTGCCCTTTTGGTGGGGAGGTGGGGGGAGTTTGCACTGAACCTGTCAGCTAGGATGTTGGCAATGTCTGTGGGTCCGGTGTATTTTTTGTCATTTTGGACTAATTCTGAGCATATCTGGGAATTCCCACCCAGGTTCCTAACATAACTAAAGAAAGCCTTGCGATTATCCTTAGTGTCCTGTGCAATTTTTCTCTCAAAGCTGGCCTTAGACGATTTTATGAGTGCCCGTAGTTTTTTGCTAATACTGATCAGAGATGCCTTCCCTTTTTGGGATTTTGCTCTATCATGTAGTAGCTTCCTCCTTCTATTGTATAGTTTGTTTATGGCTAGGGTCCACCAGACAGGACGCCTGCCTTTGGAGGACTGGGTCTTGGTTTTATTTGGGATTGCATGATCCATGCATTCCTGAAGGTGCTCATAGAATGCATTTATAAAGGATTCTGTGGTCTGGGCTGTATTTTCCACAGGCCCGAGGGCTTTGAAGGATTCCACCTCAGTTTTTAGGAGTGTGAAATATGCTTTAGAGAAGTTTTTCACTCTGGTTTTCTGGGCAGGGGGTGGGGTCGGGATGTGAATATCCAGTGAGATTAGTTTATGGTCTGATCTTACCAGTGAGGGATACACTTCTGGTCTGGAGCATAGAGTCCCCATGTTGGTGATGAGCAGGTCCAGTATGTTTTCCCCTCTTGTGGGAGTGGTAACAAGTTGTTCCATAGCATTTGAGTTTATAAATTCTAGGAACCTTTGGGCTATGGGTGTTGGAGCTAGAGTAATGCTCCCAGTCTATGTTTGGGTAGTTGAAGTCGCCCAATATAATGGTGTTTGGAGAGACCTTCATATTTTCCAGTGTTCTCAGGAAGGCCGAGTGGAGTTCCTGGGTTTGGGAGGGTGGTCTGTAGCAGGCTATAAACTGGAAGGCAGTTTTACCCACTGTTAGTTGCACATGGATAGTCTCTGATGCTTTGTGCAGTACCACCAACCTGGAGGTGTGGGTATCTTTGACGAATATTGATACTCCCCCTCCTTCTGTGGTTTGGTCCAGAGTTTTGGGGCCGAAAAGCATGGTATGGGGTATAACCTGGTAGTGTTGGGGTGCTCTTGGGAGCCTTGAACCAGGTTTCTGTTACTGCACAGATATCAATGTTCTCCATGCTAAGGAGAGTTTCGAGTGCATGCATCTTGAGGTTTAGACTTCTGGCATTGAGTAGCACTACTCTTAGTTTCTTATCCCTTGTGATACCTATGGAGGTGGGTTTGTCTTTTGAGCCTTGTCTAAAAAAGGCACTATGGGGGTAGCAAGAGCCTTTGCCAATATCCGAAAGCCCAGGGGTGATAGGTGCAAGCCATCCCTAGCAAAGCATCGTGGCTTGTCGAGCATGTCATCCCAGGCTGACAGGCATTGGATCCCCTTTGAATGACACCAATACTTAAGCCAATTGTTGAAATTGACCATCTTGTCTTCATATTGTGGCATCATTCTTGGTGAGGGTAAGATGCTACTCAAGGTCAGGGTCATACCGGCCTGGGCTACATGCTCAGAGAGCTCCTCTATGTCTCTTTTCATGTAGTCCAGGGAGGTACATCTCAGGTCATTCACACCAGCATGGACAATGAGTCATATTTGTACTTGCCTTGGAGTGACCTGAGTGCTTGTGTTATGTGGTGGATCCTAGCGCCCGACAGGCAGTTCACCATGACCTTCTCCTTGTTCAGCCTGGTGAGTGGGACGTCAGTGTGCCTGACGATAGAGTTACCTATTACAAGTGTATCAGGTGTGTTGTTTAGCCTTAAGGGCTGTGACTGTTCGGCACACTGGCTTTGTGAGCTATGTGTTGCACGTGTTTTATTTTGGGGTAGCGGTTGCTTGGGTGTCTGCTTTGGAGGTCTCTGCTGCTTAGGCAGATTTTTATTTAGAGCCTCCGAGTATGTTTTTGTGTGTTTATGTGTTTGGTTTGTTGTCGTGGTAGGTCTATGTGAGACTGGAATTGTAGTGAGTGTGGTTTCCTTTTCCTCCTGACTGGTTACGCCAGTACTGAGTTGAGAGAGCTTAGCCTCCAGTTTGGCTATATAGTTGCATCTCTCACATGTGTTGGAATTTGTTGGGAGGAGGAGAGGGCTGTCTGTGTACATGAGGCATTTGTAACATTGCCTCAAGATTCCCAGATTCACCAGCTGGACCGGAGTGGATATTGACAACTGACCTTTGGACATGCTAGAATAGTATTGGGAATTCCTTTATAATTGAAAAAAAAGGGCCAATGGGGAACAAGGTACTCAAGGGGAGTTTGTGAGGGTGTAGTGCTTTTAATTTTTTAGTGCTGACTTATATAATTGCTTTAGTGAGCAAGTGCCAGGTAACTTAAATGCAATGTGCTACAGGTAACTTAAATGCAAAAACGACAAACTTAAATGCTTTAAATATAACAACTTCGATATTGCACTTCAGTATACTTGGAGAAGAATAATATAGTTTGTGTTTTATTTGTTTCTGTATGTACCTGTGCTGGAATATAGTAAGTGTTGGTATCCTGTGTGTTTTCAGGATTTTGAACTTTCAGGATTTTGATCTCAGGATTTTGGTCTTCAGGATTTTGGGCTTTCAGGATTCTGTAGTGCTCACATGTGTGTGTGTGTGTGTGTGTGTGTGTGTGTGTGTGTATGTCAACTACTTGTGCAGGGACACAAAGCACTGGTTGGACAGAGAGGGTGCTGGAGGTTTTGGCTTGGCCACTCAGCTGAGATCTCATCCCTATAGCTGTGCCAGTGGGGAGTCTTATTGGGGATCTGGAGACAGAGGGAGAAACCTGCCCCAGACTGTGGTGTCTGTGTGCTCTTAAGGGAAATTGCACTTTACTGTGTGTGTACTTGCCATCCTCCCAGTGTGTACATTCCCTGACGTTGCCAGTGGTGAGGACTCAAGCTCCATTATTACTGGGCCAGTGCAGGGACATCACATATTAATTGCTTGCAGTGTCTCCTTTTGTTACATTTCTATATAAATCATATTAATATTCACAAAAGACATATAATTATTTATAAAATTTCAGCTAGCTGGGCTGGCAGTTTTCCCTTGTCTCACCCCCCCCCCCCCGAAAACTCAAGCTACTTTTTCAAGTGACCCTTGAGAAACGTTGCTTAAGAGGGTTAGGCCTACCTAGGAATACCTTACCCCATTCCCTGTCTTGAGATTCCAGCTGCCTTGTCATTGCTGACCCCAGTACAGTGTTTCACTGTCCCAACCCTAGGCTCCACCATAGTAATTTGGGATTTAACTTGCTGGCTCCCTTTAGCCATACATCCCCCTCAGACTCCTCCTGCCTTGTACTGCAAAAGATTAGCACAAGAACCTCCCTGTCATGGTAAGGTTTCATCATGTTAACATGGTACAATTTGTGCCCCTGCCTCCTGCCTAGAAGTCCTACCATGTAGTTAACATCACTGACCTTCCTTACCAGCTTGTAGAGTCCCTCCCAAGCTGCCTGCAGCTTGTTGTGTCTGACAGAAATGAAAACCATAACCTGCTGCCCCACAGCATACTCTCTAGCTCGAGCATTCCTATAATACCAGACCTTTTTCTGCTGTTGGGCTTCTGCCAGGTTTCCCTGGGCCAAGCCCATGAGTTCCCAGAGCCTTGTCCTGAGGTTTAGGACATACTCTCACCTTCCCACTCATCTTGAATCAAATCTAGAGGTCCAATTACCTTATGCCCATACAGAAACTCAAAGGGTGAAACACCTGTGGATTGCTGGGCACCTTTCTGCAAGCAAACAACATATGGGGCAAATATTTGTCCCACTCCCTCTTAAACTGGTCTGCAAATGTCTGTAGCATCATCTTGAGCGTAGAGTTTAACCTCTCAACAAGACCATTAGTCTGGGGATGGTAAGGGTTGGTCTTTAGGTGCTTCACCCCACAGTACTTCCACAGACAAGCCAGCATGTCTGACATGAAATTGGCACCTTTTTCAGTCGGTATTTCTTTTGGTAACCCTGCCCTGCTGAAAATCTCTAACAAAGCATTTCTGCCTCAATGGAGGACAGGGCCACCATTTCAGGGTATCTGGTAGCATAATCAACAACCACTAGTATATACATTTTCCCTGTGGAACTTGGGGTACTCAGGGGCCCCACAATATCTATAGCTACCCTCTTAAATGGCTCCTCAATCACAGGCAAAGGCATCAAAGGAACTTTCACCTTGTCTCCTGCCTTCCCTACCTTTTGGCACTGCTCATAGGTTCTGCAGTAATCTGTTACATCTCTAAAAATCCCAGGCCAATAAAAGTTCTGCATAATATGTCTCTTGGCATGCTTTATGCCCATATGACCTGCAAAGGAAATATCATGGGCTATGGCTAGAAGTGCCAGATGGCAAGCTCTGGGCACTACCAACTGCTGTATTCTCTCACCCTTTAGCCCACCCTCAGGGGTTCATTCTATATACAGTAACCCTTTGCCCAGTATGTAGATTCCCCCTTCCCTTGAAAATCAGGTGCCTCAATAGCCACCTCCCTCAGGCCTTGAAATGTAGGGTCTGAGAGCTGAGCCTGTCTCAACTCTCTCTTGGTAACCCTTCCCAGCTCCCCTTCCACAGGAAGTCTGGTATTCTCTAACAGCAGTGCCTCACTGTCAGCCTGGATACTACTACTCACCTCTGGTCTTGCAGTCACTCTGTCCAAGGGAACATCAGTACCCAAAAATAGCTGTGGCTCACCTTCAGTCTCACTGCTACAGGGTAGCTCACTCCCTGAAGTAACCACCTCACTAGTCCTGCCTGCAAGTGTGCAGTCTGTCTGAGTCTCCTACAGTCTAACAGATCCACATGCTTGTCTCCAAGCCTGATTGCATGTAACTGCATGCATACAAAGTACTGCATTATCAAAATCATTCCCTATCAGGACACCTGCAGGGATATCCTCAAACACACCTACTTGCTGTCTTCCTTTTCCACCCTCCCAGTCAAGGTGAACCCTAGACAAAGGTATTTGGAATGGGGTCCCTCCTAAAATTTTGACTCAAGTAGACTGCCCAAGCAAGTAGTGCTCCTCTTTAACCATTGCAGGCTTCACAATGGTTAGGTCAGGGGCTGTGTCTCTCTTAGCAATGGCCTATTTCCCATTTACTAGGATAGGATATAACCTCTTGTGGTAGTTTGGTACCCTTTTTGCCTCGAGACAACTTACTGCTGGCATTCTGTCATTCCACTTACTGGCTCTCCAACCTTTTGTTCCCCACCTTGCCTCTGTGGACATCTATATGCTACATAGCCAAACTGATTGCATTTAAAACATTTAACCATTGGTCCTGAATGTGTACCTGGACTTGTGGCGTCCCCTGCTACTGGTAGAATCTATTGTGGCAGTCTGGCTGCCCACCATGGGTTCACTTAGACACATGATCAGCACTGGGTAGCCCTTTCCTGTGCAGTGATGCCCTGCTTGCTAGGTATAGGTCTCCCTTCTTCCACAACTCATCAGCAGTACTGCATTGGCTATCAACCAACTAGATTCTCATGTCCTCAGGCAAAGTGCTAAGGGCTTGTTCCCTCACCAAGAGGTCTGCCAGTCCTTCAAAACTGTTGACCTGACATCCACTCGACCACCTATGAAAATACATGTTTAGTTCAGCAACATATTCACACACACTTTCATCTGCCATGCATCTGTGCTCACAAAACTTTTTTCTATAAGCTTCAGGTGTTAGCTTACAACATTCTAAAAGACAGTTTTTTACAGTATTATAATTTAAGCAATCAGTATCAGACAATTTAGAAATAGCATTTACAGCTTTATCAGGGAGTAAGGGGGGTCAGGATCCATACCCAGAGCCCTCGGTCAACATTATACTGTTTACATACCCTCTCAAACATATGAATGAAACTGTCAAAATGATCCCCCTCTGTGGTTCATTTACTTCCTTCCCCATTACCTCCATGACTCTGGCAAAGAGTCAGCATCTCCTTTTCATGTTGCCTCTGCCTCTCTTTCTCCTCAGCTTCCAGACATCTCAGTCTCTCTGCTGTTTCTATTTCCATTTGTTTCTCCTGCCGTAGTCACTCCTCTAATTCTATTTCCAAATGTTTGGCCTCCAGTTCAAGTCTCTTTAACTCCAAATGGATTTTTAAGTCCTCTGTGGAAAGGTTGAACTGTCCATTTTCTGAGAGTTGTACATCTCCAAGGCCAGTCTAATTGACCTCCTGGTTGCTATTCTGTGATGCAGCTGTGAATAAAGCTGCAATCATGTCTGCTTTAGTCAGGCTGGCATGCACCAATCCTTTAGCCTGGCACATTTCAACCAACTGGCTCCTTGTCAGCTTGCCATACTCTTCTGCTGACATGCTTGCCTGCTTTCCCTGACTAACTAAGATACCAAACAAGAAAAACAATTGTGATATGAAACTCTGAATGTTCACTGTGTGGCTGATTGAGAATACAAACACCTTCCTTAGTGACCACTGTTCACAGGCTACAGGAATTCAATATCCACACCACTACAAGTCAATTAATATGTGATATGGATATCCCACCACTGCCAACCAATTAATATGTGATGCCTCTGCACTGTCCCAGTAATCAAGGAGCCTCAATCCTCACCACTGGCAAAAGTACGGTACGTACACACTGGGAGGATGACAAGTACACACACAATAAAATGCAGTTTCCCTTAAGAGCACACATAGACCACAGTCAGTCTGGGCTGGTTTCTCCCTCTTTCTCCTGATCCCCAATAAGACTTCCCACTGGCACAGCTATAGGATTGAGATCTCAGCTGAATGGCCAAGCCAAAACTTCCAGCACCCTCTCTGTCCAACCACTGCTTTGTGTCCCTGCCCAAGTAGCTCACACACACACACACACACACACACACACACACACACACACACACGCACATGCACGCACACGAACGCACATGCACACACATACACACACACACACGTGCGCGCATGAGTGCACATGCACACACACACACACACACACACACACACACACACACACACACACACACACACATGTTGAGGTTTGATTTATATACAAACACACACACACACCTGGGAGAGGCTGGCACAGATTTACTAGCTATGCCCCCTTCTGCCCAGACTATAAGGTAGTTCCAGCTGCCACTATCCACCCTTATCAGCTACTATAAGGCCCTTAACAAAGGGTATCCAATCCTACTGTGTAATGTTACTATAAATCCAAATGGTTGTCTGACCAAGAGCAAGGCTATTTAGGAAAGGCCTGTACAGTGTCACCAGATATGCAAGTACTCTCAGAATTTAAATATGTCTCTCAAATATCGGCCACAAAGACAGATTTAAATATATTTAATAATAAATAATAAAAGAACAAGACAATACTCAGTACACAAACACAGTTACTTCAGAGTTCACAATCACAGGAAATATTTAAAACAACATTGCAGAACAATCTCAAATAAATAAAACAAACAGCTAAACTAATCTTTACTACATTCCTATCCGAATCTAAAAAGAGTTACTAAGCCCTAAAAACTTACTTACAGAGCAAGGCAACTGCAGATGGTGGTGATGAGCAGATGTTCCTGTTAGGTCAAAGACAAAATGCAGAATGCCCAGTGTGTCTGTGAGACAGTTCTTAAATTAATATCAAATATTACTGCTGGGTTAGCTTGGATGACATCACTTTTTGTAATCTGATTTTAGTTCCCAGCCTACCCCCATTGTCAGAAAGTACAAAAAATTTTAGCATCTATCTGTGAAAAATATATATTTCTCAGATGTTTGCAGATCTTAAAAGTCGTAAAGCAAAACACTTCTGCATCTCAAACTTACTAATTACGTCTCTTCCAAGACAATACAAAAACCTTCTAGCTCTAGACATTGTCTACTACACTGAAACTGAGAGATAACTTTTATAGCACAATTGTGAAACAGTTTAGTTTCAACTTATTTTCTTGAAGTTTTGCAAGTTAACCTTTTATGTGCCAGTTTCTACTGTTAAAACATATACAGTTACACAATTACGATAGTTTATATACATTTCTATTCAAAGCCAACAGGGCATGCTGTGGTTACATTTTAGCTCAGTACATAACATACAGTTCTGTATAAATCTTATCAATATTCACAAATGACATAGAATTATTTACAAAATTCCAGCTAGCACAGCTGGCAGTATTTCCCTTGTGTCACAGCAGGTACTTACATTAGTTTCATTTTATTTAACTGTTTACTTTTGTTATTTTTCTTTTTATTTATTTTATTTAATCATTTATGTATGTGTTTATCTGATGTTGACTAAACAGTCAAACTTAGCTAGTGTAAATAAGATGATAGATTTTTTTTACAAGCCCGCTCCAGTGTGGTTTCTTATGCTTGCACCTTAATACCCTTTGGGGAATGTTTGCTCTGCAACAAAGTATCTTTTTTAAATTGTTTCCATTTTCTAAAGTTTCTTGTGTTCTAGAACATTTTGTCCCTCTTATCCTGTGGAGCTACATATTATTTTGGCTCTCATAATATTAACTTTCCCTCTCCTTGCTCTTTAGCTCCTCCTAAGATGCCTACCCCTATTCTCTCATCCCTATTTATTTTTATTTCTTTTACATGTATAGTAAATAGAGAAGTACCTATGTGAGGTTTAAATACTGTATATACACATGCCATCTGAATATTTTCTAATACTATATCCTCTGAAACATAAATGCTTAAAATTTTTAAACTTCCTACTACTGTGACTGTTTGGATAATAAATACTAATGACTGTACTTTTGGAATTATTGTGTCTCCTAAATGCAATGCATCAGACTTTTGAATACAGTTATCAGTTCTACTTGTTGTTGAATAGTTGTTGTATTCGTATCTTGTAATCCTAATTTTATCTGTAATGTGTGCTCAAGCTTTTCTGTGCAGGTTTCCACTAAAAAGAACTCTTCCCAGAAAGGCTAATCAATAAATAAATAAATACGTACAGAAATAAATTATCTGATATCTTACTCTGTGGATGTAAATAATGATCCATTGCATCAATTCACCCACCTGGTTAAAAATATGTAAATTTTAAAAAAGTGCACACAAGGTATTGTTAGAGATTCAAACAAAGATACAATAAATCAAGTTGTGACTCAAAGCTTCTCACGTTGCTCAATACTAAGCCATAAATTTAGCCAAAGGGATATTGTGAATCATAACTGTCATTCCAGAAGTACCAACTGACTGCAAATTGATATAAGGGAGTAGTAGGTATTGGACCAGTGCAATTATATGTAAGGTAGCAAAAATTAAATCAGTATTTTTCATTGCTATGCAAGTTATTCATGCAGTTCACCACCCTATTGTTCACGAGGCACAGAGACTGTTTAGTGTGTGACCCAGTGAGTAACAGGTCCTCTATTACTGCATCTTCCTAAATCCTTTAGAGGTAACTAGTTGTACAAAGAAGTGACCAAGCACATCTTTAGGGCACTTCCTTACTACTCATGTTTGTCCTCATCCCCTGCAGTAGTGCGGCAGTTTGGACAAATATTATCAGTTACGCTATATATTCCTCTATATGCAACACACCATGGTAACTTCTTAGGAGTTTCCCAAAATGCAGCATCTGTCTTCATTTCTGCTGCTCTTTTAGGCACAGTCTTTACCACTTGGTTTTGCATTTTCTCTTTCTACTTTAAAGTTTATTTCCTATCAGCTCAGCATGACAATCAAGTCAAGTGTTTGCTCATTTTGCTTTAGTTTACTGTTTGCTTTCTATAACTTAGCTTTCAATAACTTCAAAGACATCTCATGCACTTTGCACTTATCTTTATGTAACAACATCCATATCTATACACTTATTTATTTGTATTTGTTTACCAGCATGACCTGACAGTGGAGAGCTCCACATGAATTTAAACAAAACAATAAATAAGCTTTAAGCTCAAGAACAGTCTAATACTGATCGCCCATCTTGCAATACTATGTACTTTTCCTGTAGCGTGTTTTCAATGCATTTATTCACTTTACATTTTATTTCAACATTTTTATGAATTGACTATGTGTATTTACTTAATTTATCTTATACTTTCCTTCTTAAGTAAAAAAATAATATATTTGCTTTCCCTTTCATCTTCACATTTTATTTATTTTTTAACATTTGTTAACCACGAAAGTCCAACTTGGAACGAAGCCAATTTTTAGAGGAGGCCCAGGGAGAAATGCTCCAGACGCATGTCTTTGAATATGGGAAGAAATCGGAACACCCAGAGGAAACCCACACAAATGCAGGGAGGACATTCAGATTCCACATAGAAGGCACTCCAGCTGAGAATTGAACCAGAGAACCTCTTGCTGTGAGGCAACAACACTACCGCTGCACTATTGCGCAGGTGAGCTCTCGCTGGCCCTTGAAAATCCGGGGGAGAGGGTGTAAGTCTCGTGCTGGGCCATACCCATATCTGCAGCAGATCTCCAAGGTGAACTGCCTCTGGCATGTTAGAACAATGTAGGTAAGGGAAGTCAGCAAGCCAGATCCGTAACTTCGGGATAAGGATTGGCTCTAAGGGCTGGGTCAGTCGGACTCAGGCGTGACGTGGGGCTGAGCACACTCCGTGGCTGGAAGAGGTGTTGTATAAGTTGGTCCAAAATATTTAAGGCAGATTACTTCACTGCCATGAGCAAAAGTTTCTGCACAATTCTAAACTTTTTTGCATTTCCTTTGAATTGTATTTTTAGCAACCCACTTTCAGTTTGCACATCCTGCCTTGCTTTTAAGTCAAGATCAGTGTTTATCAACAGTTTGCATGTCCTGGAATATGTCTTATTTGTCATTCTATAGACATACACTGATCCTAACTTCCCTTCTGTCTTTCATCACCCTGTATCTGTTCCTTTTGCAATCTATGTACAATCTATGACTTATTGTTTGTATTTGGATCCAGTGTAATATATTTCCTGACATAGCCAGACCTCTCCCTAGCTCCACAGGCTACTTCTGTACTCGTACAGCTACAGCTTTTGTTTTACTTCATTTCCCACTGTCTGTTCTCCTGGAAGCAAGACAGCTGATATTCACGGCCTTTATCTACTGCAGGCCGTTTTCTTCTTTGAATTCTCATTTGTAATAACACTTTTACCTCTTTGTTTAATTTACTTCGCTGTCCTAACCTGTTCAAAGTTTCAGTCTATTTGACAAAGCAACATTTTCTATTTCACTTGATCATGTCCTTGTTGCTCAACATCAGCCATTAACTTTTTGTGTCTCCCTTGAAAGCCAACCACAATATTCCCCAGTTCTAATATTTCATTTCACCATTGGATTTCCATTTAAGTATAGTCATCTCTATTTGCAAAAACCTTTTTTCCAGTTTTGCTATCCAATTCATGTTGTTTAGAGATCGCACCCTTTGGCTACTTTTATAAACCTGCATTTTTAGCAACTACAGTTTCATCACTTTTTACGTTTTATTTTCCTGTCTCAGAGAGTGTAAAATGTATTGGCACTCTAGTGCTCCCTTATTAAAACATAATGATATTTTGCAAACCTCTAAATTAAGACGTATTTTGTTCTAGTACCCCAGCTGCAATCCAGTGCTAAAGCTCTGACTTCTTTTCACAGTGATGTACAATCCGCTAGAGTGCTCAGTTTGTTTCTAATTTTGCAGCTACAAACTCTTGCAAAGTTTGCTCTGTGACACATTTGTAAGTAGAGAGCTATACTGTCCTATTGCTTCTTGTCTGTTTTGGAAGGGGCATCATTTTTTCTCCCCTTTAGTCTTGTTCACTGGGTTGCTCATTTGTTGATTAAGTTGTTGGGACAAGTACTTTTTCCTGCCTCAGCCATAATGTTTACATTTAACACAAGTATCTTTTAGGATCACAAAAATATAACACCTTTGTTTGTTTGGTTGTTTGTTTGTTTGTTTGCTTGTTTGTTTGTTTCTTTCTTTCTTTTTAGGCACAGGTTGCAAATAAATTCACAGAACATTATACCTGATTTACATTTGAGAAGCAGCAACTTCCATTGTTTCAGCCTAACATAAAAAACAGTATCTGTTTTGCAAGTAATTCACTTCTCTGGTGCCTTGTTGGGGTGTAGAATAGAAAACACTCAAGTTAGTAATTTAAAGATCACTTTATAAGCCTTTTTTATATTACAAAATTCTTGGCATACGTTCTAGAGACAGTTCACAGAATTTGTTCTCAACATATCCTTTTCAGTAGTTTTCATGAATGTAAGCATTTCTTGAATAATTCACATGCAGCAGATTCATTAGTGCACAACTTTGTTGGGCAACAATTTAATGGTGTCTTCTGAAGTACTCCTGTTTCGTCCAAATTCATTAGAACTTGTTAACACACACACTTCTTCATTCACCTGCTCAAATACTTCTCACCATGTTTCTTAGTTGGGGTAGCAGTATCTGCAATCAGTTTTGCAACATTTGAATACTGTATGTGACACAAAACAAGGAAATTTGCTAAAAAGTTCGGCCTTATCAGCATCGAATGCCCCTTTAACAAACTGGAGCCATGGATATTAAACATCATATACCATAAATATACAACTTGCCTTTATGATGAAAAGGGATAAATTAAACTACTTCCATCTAACAGAACCACATGTAAAGAACACATTTCACTTCAGTCTGTTCAACTAGTATTTCTAGAGGGAATGCAACATTGTCTTGTTTGTTTCAGACCGTTAACCATCATGTGAAAGTAAATAGTTCACTGCTGGTTTACAATACAGTCTTACATTATCATACATGTTTGATTCAACAAAATTAAAAGTAGTACTGTTTCCAGCAGATGGCCTAGATACTTTGTTGCACCCAGTACTCTAAGAAATCCTTGGCGGTAGAAGTAAGCACCTTTATTTACCAAAGTTCAGTTCACAT
This sequence comes from Protopterus annectens, assembly GCF_019279795.1. Lineage (NCBI taxonomy): Eukaryota > Metazoa > Chordata > Ceratodontiformes > Protopteridae > Protopterus > Protopterus annectens. The sequence continues at coordinate 113,143,705 of NC_056735.1, read as the reverse complement.
TGTCTATTAATCCTCACCTCATTCTAGTTCAGGCTTGCTTTTTTCTCAAACAGCAAATCAGTTTTTCGGTCCATCTACCTGCTTTCTCAAGCTTGACTTCCTTGACCATAGCCTTGGGATACAGACAGTGCAATCCTTGCCCAGTTTGTTACATACTTGCTTCTAGTGTGCACTTCAAAGGGGAATATCTTTTCTCCTCACTTTTTCTCTTCGACAGCATTGCATCTCTCTCCTATTACTTTCTCAGTATAGGCAATCAATGTAGTTTTAACTGCATTTGCAAAGTTAATACTTTATAAACCACATCACATTCAGTCACCATCTTACTTTTCCCTTTCACCACTTCAAACTAGGGGACTAAGGAATACATCAAACTATGTTTATATGGATTCACTTTATAATTTCGAAATACTGAAATACCGAATTTCAGTATTTCTAAATCATAAAATCGAATGTCCATAATCCCGAAAGCACACAATCGCGAAACACACAATCACAAACACATACACACCATACACCACACAACACATACATTGTCCAACCCACACTACAACAAACAAAACACACACAAACACAAAAACACAAACAAACCTACACTACATGTAAGCAGGGAGGCAAGCCCCCCTGCACCCCCCACTTATATATACTAACTCCAAGATCGCACAAACAGAAACAAAAAGGAAACACACATCCACACATTTAACAGTCCCTTGCACACACACAAACATCACACATATACATACATCAACACATCCAACACTTACACGCATTCAGACACACTCAAACTCCCACACAAAACCCTTAGAATACACTCACTTACCTTCAATTACCCCTACATCCATACAAGACATGAACCATGATACACTCCCAACACTGCACGCTGCACAAGCCATAACCATGAATTTGAGATATTCAAATTCGCAATTATGCACTTTCGTGATTTTGAGTCTTCGACTTTATGATTTTGAAATACTGAAATTCAGTATTTCAGTATTTTGAAATTATGAAGTGAACCTGTTTTTATATATATATATATATATATATATATATATATATATACATATATATATATATATATATATATATATATATATATATATATATATATATATATATATATATGTATATGTGTCTGTGCAAGTTCCTGTTAAATATGTTTACAGTCTGACTAGCCAACTTTTTCTTAAGAGTTAGTTGTCTTCAGCCATTCCAGTCATGCAGAGGGATAAAGCCATGACTATACCCCAGCTGACCTGGATCAGTTAGCAGCTCAGATGACTGATGGAACAGCAGGGGAACGGATGAACATGCTTGTTCTAGGTGGACAGGTGCCTTTTAATATGCCCCCTAATAAGGGGAAGTGTGGTCCAAAGAGGGGAGTTGCCCTCAACTGTAATTAATGAGTAAGGGGGGGGCAGGGAAAGAGAGTGTGAAGAGCATAAAACAACTCCCAGCAGGACAGGAACACAGAAGAGCCGAGCCCCAAACATGCCCTTAAGATCCATGAATTGCTTCAACAAACTATAGTAAGCCCATGGGATGGGGAAGGGAGGGTAGGAGAGTAGTTGGTATTCCCAGCATGGACATATGGCACTAAAGGCCAGGCTGGTAAAGACGAGGCCCAAGAGAACCAAAAAAATATTAAAAAAACAACAGTTAATAAATTCATGCCTGGTATCTAATAGTTGCCTGACTATGAATTTAAAAAATATATATAAGCAAAAACTATGAAGTCACATGTGCTATGCTGGCATATCCATAAAACTAAAGATGTAATGACTACATAACCCTCACATGAGGACAGACATCATCATTGTTCATAAATAAAGTCATTTTTACACAGGCTTGCAAGACAAAGAAAAATAATTAATGAATTAATGAAAGATTTTTGTATTTTTTATATTGTAGACTGCATTCTTCCACATGAAAAGTTTTCATTCCCACTACACCTTTCACCATAGTCAAATAGAAATATATAGCGCACTAAAAAGATTCAAAGTAATGTTAAAATAAAAGGTTTGCAGCACTAGAAAGTCATGGATTTAGGCAGTCTCTTTGTCTGTGGTGCTGTCCTCTTTTATTTTTCATTTAGTTGACAAGGGGGAGGAGTGCTAGACAGTATTCATTTAGCACTTTGAGACCTTACTGGCAAAAACAAACACTGATGACTCAATCTCTCTAGCTTTATCAGAAATAGCATGTTAACACCATTTCAGCAAATGGGCTGTTTATTTCAAGCTGTGATGTGTGTGTGTATGTGTGTGTGTGTGTGTGTGCGCGCGTGTGTGTGTGTGTGTGTGTGTGTGTGTGTGTGTGTGTGTGTGTGTGTGTGTGTGCGTGTGTGTGCGTGTGTGTGTGTGCGTGTGCGTGTGCATGTGTGTGACCTGTTCAGGCTTAGTTCACAGCCTTGCACCCACTGAACACCCTCACAGGCTGTGGGTGTCCTATTTAATCTAAAATAAGTTAATTTAGTAATTCAAGAATGAATAAATGAAAGAAAATGTGGATATGGAGGTATTTCACATGAAATGGTGTTTAGTGGATAAATAAAAACTGGTATTCTGGGAGGATAAAAATTTTTGTGTATTATGTTGATTTATTCAGGTTTTGATGAATTGTGGCTCCACCAATCATTGTATAAATTATTCGATTACAAATTTTCAAGCCATTTTGTAATCATTTGTACCTGTCAACTAACTGCATCTGTATTTTCATATTCATGACAACACTAAATTATTATTTATTATTTAATCACTACCAACAATACATCTCCTATAACCTTCTACCATCCTGTTATGTGTATAACCATGCATCGCTTATCTAGCTACTGTATATTACCTACCTGCTTCTCTTTATTTTATTTGCCAGTAATTGATGTGATATCCTTTTCAACCTATCTTTTTACTTTTGCCTATTTGTTGAATGTTCTACATACCTGTCTTTTTACCTGTCCATCATTTTCCCATCCACCAGTTATTTGTTGTGCTCTTTTTTTATGATTTTAGTAGTTCAGCAGTTCACAGATATTTACTAGGCACTGACAGCCTAGCCCATTCTCCCAACTACCTCAAAATACTGTCTGGCTAAGTGACTTGTACAAAGTTGCATAGTAGGCAAATAAAGAGAGAGGAAATTAAACCCTGGACCACAGCAAGCAATCTGATAGCAGTTTATAACCTTAATCCTCTGACAGATAAAAATTAATCTAAGCACCTGGGATGGGAGTAGAACTCACAGCCTTTTGATCTTCCAGCACCAAAGATAAGTGAGCTGCTTGTTCAGCCACTGATGGGTTAGACAATATTACATATTACATATGGTATTACCCATTTCTGCACTAGTGGCATAGAGAGATATGGACCTGCCTACAACCCAGGTGACTTGAGTTCCCTTTGCAGCTCAGGCCCTGCCTACAACCCAGATGACCTGAGTTCTCTTTGCAGCTCAGGCATTTGATAGGGCAGATGGTGAGAATGGGCATGTCCATTCTGGGGCGTAAGGGATGGCGGCTCCCACACAGCTCATGCCACTGTACTAATGGCAGAGTCTTAGGTAGATACTGAAGGCTCATCCTGATGCAGAAATACAGTGCCAGGAGGATGTAGGCATGGCCGATCAAACTAATGAGGGGTGGTCTCTGTCAGCACATGTGAGAGACCATGAAATGGCTGACCAAGCTAGTGAGGGGTGGTCTCTGTCAGCACATGTGAGGGAGCATGAAATGGCTGACCAAGCTAGTGAGGGGTGGTCATTGTCAGCACATGTGAGGGAACATGAAATGGCTGACCAAGCTAGTGAGGGGTAGCCTCTTGTCAGCACATGTGAGGGAGCATGCAAATGAGGTCAAAGAGGCCATAGGTGGTCCTTATAGTGGCACACATGCTCGTATTAATACTTGGGGCAGAGAATAGGCTATAAAATAAAGTGCACTCTTGTTGCCAGGATGCCAAAAAGAACACAAAGCAGTCTTATGGCTGGCTGGATAATGGCCCCCATTGGATACTGTACTTGAGAGGGGGATTGATGGAGAGCAGGTATTGGGACAAAATAATACAAAAAACATTAGATAGGGCATTAGCTGTCAGCACAGACTGTGGTGTGTTCATTAGTCACATTTAGTCTTTCTGTATCTATGGTAATTATCTCATTAATTGTTTTAAAAGTAATGTAACTGATATTCTGCTACTGCTGGTAATAGCAGTCCTGTCCCACTCCTCAAATAAGTCAGTTTGTGACAGAACAGTTTTCTCATAAACAAAACCAATCCAATCTGTCTATTTGCCTGCCATTCTGTCTGATTTCTGAACCTACCACAATAGCTTGTATCCATAGTCATTACGTGTAGTTGGTGGGAGACGAGTGAACAATGTGGCTTAACTGTGAATAACATTCATCTTCCAGGACTGGGTTTGATTCCTAACAGCTTATCTAGTAAATTGTGTGATCATGAGCAATTCTCCTTTACTGGTTTAGTAATGAAGTGGTTCAGAAAGGGGAGGTCAGTCACCCGCAGAGACAGCAGTGTTGTCATTGCCTTCTATCAGGTCAGTGTTAAGGAACACGTAAACACTGAACATACATCACTGAATGAGAAA